>NW_028186690.1:2656855-2798518 GCF_003343005.1 Rhea americana | reverse complement strand
ATAATTTTGGTGAGATGATCTTCTGGAGTATAATCACCATGGGCAAAATTGATTTGCTCACAGATATCAATTTCGTGTCGGTTTTGATACTCTTAAAAAAATGTTACCTGGTGTTTAGCTCTCAGTCCTTAATGACATAGGTCTCCTGTGAGCTCCATGTGCATGTATGAGACATGTATCATAGAAATGTAATGGCCCTGGATGTCTATGTGAGGGCAACTTCATCTCTACACTGACCATAGAGGGATATTAAGAAATAAGGTGTCTACATACAAGCTAGGGGATAAAATTAATTTGTCTAAACAGAGACATCTTTGAGATCCCAGGGTACCTGAAAAACCCACACTGGCTTGGTAGATATGACACTGCATTTATGAATGACACATAGCTCTTCCAGAAGAACAGCTGTAAGCTGTGAGATGAATTCTCAGAAGATAAATAATGGGAAATCTGGGTATCTCAGTGGGTGCTGTTATCATTCTTTCTGATGTTAACAAAATGCTATGGGCTTGGTACTTTATTTTCTTCAATTTGAGGTCATAGACAGAAGGATCTGTGGGATGATGGGCAATGAGTAATGTGCTTCGTCGTTTATGGTGTATTTAGTTGTTTATGTCTCCATACAAATACTTTGGTGTATAATAGGACATATGTCCTTTCTGAATTTTCGTCAAATGGCTTCCTTCTTCATGCTGTTCAGGTTCCAGCAGACAGGAGAGGGAGAGTAGAGGATAGCACTTGCTGAAATGCTAACCTTTCAGATTTTTGCACAATACAAATAGCAGAGATTTTCCATAGTGGTGCATAGCCCAAAACAGGGGAATAATTTCTGAATTGCCATAGACTACAGTATCCTAAACTTACAGCTGCTTAATGACAGAAGATAATTGAAAAAGGTATTTTTTCTGTAAACATTTTGTCCTTCCAATAAACAAAGAAAGACCAAGGAAGGCTCTTCCTGCTTTTCCAAAATAGTCCTCTGGTTCAGTCTTGTAGTAAAGTCTTGAGATTTAACCATCTTGAGGAATAAGATGCAAAAAACAAAAGGCATATAATTGGAATAAACAAAAGGCACAACGTCCATAATAACAAAACTATTCCTCCATTGTTTTCAAGTTGTTCCTCTAAACTGTAGAAAGAAAAGAAAATTTTAGGTATATCACTTAAGATTTTTTTTTTACAGCATAAAAGGCATATTTTTCCCTAGATTCTTTGAAAAGGTTGGTGTCATGGTCAAAATTAAAATCAAATACATAAGCAAAATCTCTGGTACTTTGTAAAACTTCACCTTGATGGTTAAATTTTGGCAATGCTAAAAACAGCTGAATGTTGGATTCAGATCATATTGTAGAATGCTGAGCAATTCTAGTAGTAGTGTTATAAACCACACTCATAATTAGGTATATTTTTTGTCTGACACTCTCTCTGCACAAATATGCATATATTCCATCTGTGTTTAAGTGAGTGTGTGTGTGTGTGTGTGTGTGTGTGTGTGTGCACATTTGTAGAAAAAGAGAAAAAAAAAGAGTGTACATACATTCTTTTTTGACTATATAAAAGGAAAAATATTCTGAGATGGGAGGAATTTTTTAAAGGAGCTGGCCATTATCCATCTCATACACAGTTACTCCATACAAACCTGTAGAATTATTTTAAACTAATATTTAGGAATAGAAAACTACTCTGTTTACAGCTTTTCCCTTTTGTTCTTATTCTCCCACTCCTATGGTAGGAAACTGTTGATAATATATTTCAGGCCTTTTGTAACTCAGTTCTTTTAGGAAATCTCAAGCTTATAACGTTCCATTATACACAAAAATTTCTCAAAACCTGGTCTCATCATTAGCCTATATGTGTTTAGACACAGTTGGATATGTCTTTAGAGTTTCAAATAATTGATATTTTGTTTTTTTAATGCTTCTGGTATGAAATATATGTGAGAAAGACTGTTACAATGGCTTGTTAAGTTACTGATATTATCGGACAATATTGCTTCAGAGATTCAAAGAAATATCTTTTCAAGACACATCTAAGCATTTTTTATTACACTAAGCAGTGTTAATTATAAATAAGTCATCAGGGTCTCCAATATAACAAAAAAATCTCAGCAAGATGACTATTTACAAGAATCTTCTTCTCTTAATGGAAATATAGTGGAAGATTTTGTATTTTAATCCTACTGGGCAAATAATATATAGACTTTCAAAGTAACCTTTATGCTATTGATGAAATACTTTTTTTGAAAAAAGGTGAGATAATGCTATTGCCCACATTGAGACAGAAAAACTAAAGTTAGTTTGTTTTTCATAAAATTGTTATARCAAAATACTAGTTGGCATATAGAACCATAGAATCACAGAATCAGCAAGGCTGGAAGGGACCTCTGGAGATCATCTAGTCCAACCTCCCCGCTCAGCAGGGTCACCTAGAGCATGTTAGTCAGGGTTGCATCCAGGYGGGCCTTGAAGATCTCCAGAGAAGGAGACTCCACCACCTCTCTGGGCAACCTGTGCCAGTGCTCCGTCACTSTCACAAGGAAGAAATTCCCCCTCACGGGGAATATATAAAAATATATAAATTTTTTCCCCCCATGAGAAATATACTATTTCCAAAATGGTTGCGAGTATTTCATTAAATTTGCTGAATATAGTAATGTCACATCTGTTTCAATACTGCAAGATATTGAAACTCATTAATCTTTCCTGGCATATTACTAATGAATTTTACAGGACTAATTGTATGTTTTATAATTAGTAGAAATAATGATCATATTTTTCAATTAGAAGCTTTAAATAGTTCACGCAAGTTATTTACACGCTTTTAATGACATAATTGCCAATATCTTAGCAGGAGTCTATGCACGAAAAGGCAATTGATTAAAGAAAATCACTGGAAACCAAAGGAAATTTTCTTTTCATCAGAGTTTTCCTATCATTTTGGAAAACACTAATAAATGAATTCCAAGACTGAAGTAGAAGATTTGTTAGAAGATATCCTGGAAGCCGTGTCTAAGTACATGCAAGACAAGAAGGTGGCCAGGAGCAGTCAACACAGCTTTACCAAGCACAGACTTTACCTGATCAARTGCACAGCTTGACTTTGTGTACCTGGGCAGAGTAATAGATTGCTTTCGGTAAGGCCTTTCACATGGTTTCCCATACCATTGCTACAGCAATACTGACAAAAAATGGACTGGATGACTGTGTGGAAAACTGCTGGGCTCAAAATATTGAGATAAGGAATCCAAAGTCCAGCTGATGACTGTTTACTAGTTGCACTTAGTGGCAGGGGTTAATACTAAGTTAGATGATATTTAATTTGTTTTTTAGAGACCTAGGCAATTGCATGTAACATCCACCAACAAGTTTGTAGGTGATACCACCGGAGAGTGGGGCTACAGTGTGTTAAGAGAGCTATGCGGGTTTGACAAATGGACTGGCAGGGATCTCACAAAGTTCAAGAAAGGTGAATGCTTGAAAGTGTTGCACTTGAGATGGAATAACCTTGTGCAGCAGCTGACTACTCAGAAAGCAGTTTTGTAGCAAATAACCGAGAGTCTTGGTGGTAAGCAAACAATATTACAATATTAGTCTGCAGTGGGTCTTTGTGGGGAGGGCCAACTGTATACTAGGCTGTAGCCTGCAGACCAGAGGTTATTCTGATCACTGTGGCACCTTGTGCCACCACATCTGGAGTACTATGTCCAGTTTTGGGTTTCTCAGTGCAAGAAAAATTTTTACATGTTGGAAATGGAGTGCCACCAAGAGGATTCAGGGGTTGGTGCATGGCATACAGGAGAAGCAGAGGAGAAGGGATTTGTTCCGTTTAAAGAAGAAAAAGTGAAGTGGTGGATTTTATTGCTGTCTTTGGCTAACTAGTAGGAGGATATAGAGAAGACCAGCCAGACTGTTCTCAGAAATACACAGTGATATGGCAAGAAGCAATGGACAGAAGTCGGAACAGGGKAAATCCTGAATAAAAGTAAGGAAAAAAAAATTCACAATATGAGAGTCATCAAACACTAGTTGGTCAGARAGGTTGTAGGATCTCCATCACTGAAGATATTCAAAGCTGGACTGGACAAGGCCTTGAGCAACCTGCTTTAGCTGAAGCTGCTCTGAATAGGAGGTTGGACTCCGGGGTCCCTTTYGAACCTATATGATTCTATGAAAGTAATTTTTATTTTGTATATAATTTTGTACACAATTAGGAGAACACAGCTTTGTGAAGAACTATGGGACTTAAGAGTGTTGGAAGTATAAAAATCTATTTTTTTCTTTAGTTATAACTGTAGTGTAGCTAGGTATCAGRGCTGTACTTGAATAAACAGGAGTGCATGTTAAGTCATTAATTCCTTGAATGGTCCAGGAACGACCCAACCTATCATCTGCATAGATGAGATAATGGACTGGCCTAAGATAATGGACCAGCTTGAAATGTGATGGTTCACCTTCATAGAGAAGTATTTGACTGATGATTGTTACGGGAGACCTCCAGGAGAGTTTCAAAGGAGTCCAGAAATTCCACCTGAGGTAACTTTGGTTGTGTCTAGTCCAGTTTGTATGTTGAAATGTATTAATGTGCTTGCTGAGGAAGTGATTAGACTGTGCATAGATAAGACACCCAAAAATAGTCGGTAGAAACTATTTCTGCAGAAATGGTCGTGTGGGACAATCTTTTGTATGCAATTAATATATTTAAGACATACTTTGTATGTAGTTACGGTGTATCAGTAGCGATGAATTATGCATATGCTAGAGTGGTCATGACAAGCTGGATTATAATAAACAAGCAAAACAGTGGTCTGAGGAGTCTCTCCTGATCTAGCCAAAGATGCTACTGCAATGAACTCTGCAACAGAGACTCCCATCATCACCGGACAGTGATTGACTGTCTTGTTCTAGAGATTTAGTTCCCCATAGAAACATTATTTTATGCTCAGGTCCCAATAAATTAGGGGTTTTCTTTTAACAGACATTCTGAGTATCTGTGCAATGCAAATATTTCTTGTCCTATATGTTAAAACAGATGGAGCCATACTGATTAAAAGGGGAAAACGGTCAGATTATTTGCTGCAGTAGGGCTTTTCTAGCATATTATAATATGATGCATCATATTTCAAATTGTGCAAGTGTTTGCAAACATTTATCTGTATTAATTTGATTCCAAAAGAAAAGGTTAGTAAAGTGTGTTAGGTGGCATGGATAAGGTGAGCAATCTTTCTAAACACATGTAACATCTGTGAGCGTTTAGGAATAGTAGCAACTGGARTGATGATTCAAAATTTTTTCTCATTATCTCTATTTCCCTTTAGGTTGTGAACTTATTCAAGTGTGTTTACAAGCACTTGATTGTTTTCCAGAGTTCAGATAGTTGCTAAACTGCAACTTTACATTTAAAACATGTTATAACTCCCTACAGAGTAGCAAAACATTATGTCTTAAACCCACTTGAAAATACTGAAGAATTCTTTTAACACCTTTGTTATTGCTGCTATTCTAACTAATACCTTTTACCTTGTCTAAAACAATTATCCAAACTGCAACCATTTTGTAATGAGAAAAGAGTGTGTGTTGCAGGGGGAACCCTCCATAACAAATGGCTGTGAAGATTTGCTTATTTGTGAGGCTATGTGTAGTACAAAAACTTACAAATTAACTCCTGTGCAATGTGCTCTAAGTGACCCTGCCTGAACAGGAGAGTTGGATTAGATGATCTCCAGAGGTCCCTTCCAACCTCAACCATTCTATGATTCTGATTCTGTGATTCCTTGAACTAGTTATATAAGCATATACTTATTACTTAGCAAAAAGCACTAAGACTTTCTTACATAGATGGAAGAACTTTGGATTCCAAATTATTTCAAAAGTTAGTTTCCAATAAGTCCATTCAAGGGGAAAGCCATTAGCACTTCACACCCTCTGATATCTATGGAAACTCTTTGAGGACAAGCCATATTCATGCAGGCATAATGTGAGACCATGGAGATCACAGGCTGAATGCTAAAAATGTACCAGTGGGAGAAAAAGAAAAATTAGTTTGAAAACACGATAGTGTGACATTGTCACCATTAGTCTGTTGTCACAAATTCTTTTATAACTATGAACATCCAATATATGTGTTTATTTAAGTCCATTAAAACAGTATTACATTTCACTGCTGTAGGAAACACAAAAAACAATGTGCCAAGATTATATCTTCTAAATAAATACATTTTTCATTACACAGTCCAACCTATGTTGATTTCCTAGCCCTTAAATACTCAGTTAATACCTTGAATTTGCAGTGACAGAACCTGACGAACAACTACATCTACATATTTTCCATTCCTACTTCATTATATTAATGTTAAAGCCGATTTGTAAACAGAAAAATGATGATTTTGTTAATAAGAATGCCTATTCTGGCTCCAGGAAGTATTCGATTAAACAACCTGTGAACCATCTGAATATTGCAAATCAAGGTTGCTTTGTATTTCTGCACTTAATGTGTAGACTGAAGGTACAAGAAAAGTTTGCGGAAAACATGACAATTTCACTTTGACTTGAGGCAAAGCTAACAAATGTTTTGACTAATCAAGAATATCTTAATTTAAAATTCCAACAACAACAAAAAATCCCTCTAGTAATATGATTTACAACAAGAACTACTCAATGTTGATAAATTTTAGAAAGGGGGAGTGACAAAAGTCAGATCCATTAAAGTATAAGCTATGCCTTAGGAAGCTCCACTGACAARTCTGTCAGTCATTATTGAAAATGCTACGTGAGGTTGCCTTTTTTTCATGCTGTACAATTTAAACCTCTCATAATGCAAGATTCAACTTACCCAATTCAAGCTTCAGTAGGTTAGGTACTTAGTTTAAATGGGTCTTCTAAGATCCTTCTTTAGTAAGTGAGAGTCATAGCCACCTCCAGGTGTTAATTTTTCCTTCATACTTTCTAAGTGTCTAATTTTTTGGTAGTATCAATAAAATATAGTGGATCTTTTCATAACAAACCAGTTAGGCAGTTACAATATTTGTCTTAATATTATGGATACATAATGTATTATGTTTAAAATTAGCTATGATATTAAAAATGTCAAAGACATTTGAGAAAAATTAAAAACATTACACTATATTTATATACTGAAAAAAAGAGTGTAGCTCTTTGGGCACTTAACAAACACCATATTTCTGAGTAGAGATCTTGTACTAGCATGTTTAATAAATTGAAAGTGTCAGCTACACTGGATCTGAATCAGACCCTTCTGAATCCTTCATCCCTCTATGAGTAATGTAGACACTTCGGATGCTTAGGCTTTTGACCTAATTATCTCTTTTAAGTGCCTAAATTTAGATTAAAGTAATCTGGTCCATGATCTGCACACCTTAACCTCAAAGTACATCATTGTCTCTTTGTATAAAGRCAGACTAATAGCGTACTGGCAGGTTTTTGAGCATAATTCATAAATAAGACATATTAACATTTAGCACCTTAGCTGGATGGAAGGACAAAAACATTAGGTCAGGTATGAACTATACTGAGTAGCATCTTACTTGCTAAACTGTCTCCTTGAAATCAGGGTGACTACTCAGTGAGTAAGGAATTACTATTCAGCGTGTGCAGTGAAATGGAATCTGACCCATGATATATTACTTCTGATGAAAAAYCAGGATATTAAGCAAGGTACATTAAATAACAGTAATACCCAGAATGTCCTTTCAAAATTAGCTTTGTTGATTGACAGACTGCTCTGTGTTGTGGACTACAGGATAAAAGGGTCATTTCAGGCATATTATAACTGAAGTCCTGCTTATGTTTCCTGCTAGCTTCAGATTCTCTTATTCATCCTGTTATAATCCCTTGCCTTACAATACAGAATATAAAAAGTAATCTTATTTATTCATATTTTCCTGCAAGCTGCTGTTTTGTTTTCTTTCTTTCCCTCTCCTCCCTGTTCTTGCATTCCCACTCTCTCCCAGTTGCTAGTCYCACTTAATTAAAATATAGAAATATCTCTCACTTCTTTTTAACATCAAACCAGTTTAATCTATCTCATTCTCTTACCAGCTGCAAGCAAATTTCTTGTATGAATATCAGTTTGCTCAATGTTTAGTATAAATCGGTATTCCTATTCCTCTCCAGCTGCATTCTCCATCTCTTTGTAGCTGTAATGCTAAGAGATTGCAGGAACCTGGAAGGGTAGAGGGGAAAGGTTCTGGGAGATAAGTGCCCACAGACGAAGTGCAAGGAACAAAAGAAAAAGGTAGCTTTGAAGCTGAAAGAATGAGACTTGCATAGTGATAGAAAAAATGAAGGTCAATGGCTAAACCAGTAGCTATAGGATCTATTTACACACAATTCCTTCAGCAGCAGTAAGGGAAGTATGCAATTACATGACAAGAGACATAAAAGCTCTGTTATAAAGAAATTGCTCTGTATTGCTCCCCATGTTACAGAATTTTGTTCTGAGGACGTGATGATAAATAGCTTCAAGAAGCAGAGCAGTGAAGATGATTTMTCTTAGGCAAGCATAGCTGCTTCTCTGCTTGTGACCTGGAAGCAGAGTCAGTGGGTCCATACCAGTAACACAGACTGCATACAATACAAGATTTCTGCATGAGGAGGCTTATTGTTCACTTGGTCATGGGGAAGAGGGAAAAGTAGCTGGCAASCAGTTCATCTTTAAATCAGTGCACCAGCAGTAAACCCAAAGCRRAATAGGCAATGTGTGGGCRTAAAATATGCAGAGGTATAAAATATATCGCTGCATGCTCAGAGGAGTTTTGGGTTYTTTTGTTTCTTTGTTTTAATTTGGAGAATGAAAGAATTAGAGACTCTTACTGCTTTTTCTGTCTCCTCTGGTCCATTTTCATCTATTTGCTTCACTTAATCACAATGTCTTTGTGTAATAATCAGTAGAGACACGATTCATCTCACCTAACTTCAGAGCTCTAAAAGTTAGATATTAGATGTCTATGTGTAAATAATCATCTTAGCCTATAGTTGTAACCATTGAAGAGAAATGGACACTTTGGAGAGAGATTCAGCTGACCTGTGATAGCTATCCTCTTTAACCAACAGAATTGCTCCTTGAAAATTCCTATTTCTATCCTCGACGAGATGTGAATAGCCGAGATCCAGTTGTCTCTTGAGATAGTGACTCTGGAGCAGACCCCCTTATATAGTTATATATAACTATAACAGTTATATGGTAGTTACAGCTTGAAGTTTGAGATGGCAGGAAGATTTTATTTAGATAATTTTGGATTTTCAGACAATTATATGAAGAAATATAAGTATAAATAAGTATCTTTATTCATTATAGGAATGAGTATTCCAATGGATTGGAATAAGTTGTGTTGTGAAATGCTGTATAAAGGATGCTATGTTGCTTTCTGTGTGCTACATCAATCACTTTTGTATGCCACATATCCTTCTTCAAAGTAGAAACTGAATACTCTTTCCTTCAGTACGTCAGTGGTTATAATGCCTCTGTCTATAACTGTCTCAGCCAGCTGCTAAGACATTTTTAATCTGTGGGGCTGCTTTGTATATTTAATCGTTATATTTGTATTTTACTCTAATGCTTAGATATTCATTAACATTTCTCATAAAAAGAAAAAAATAAATTTTTCTTCTAAGGGCTGTTCTACAAAACTTTAATTTTCTCAGTTAATCTGAATGGTTTTCTGCCAATTTGCCATGGCATTTTACTTCTCTCCATCTACCTGGCAAGAAGCTGATATACAAACGTTCTCTTTATACTAATTCCAAAATCTCTTTCAGTTTATGCTGCTATCCATGGCTAGCAATCAGTGAAAGGATTATTGTTTGAATTAATTTTGTAAAAATGTCATCAAGTCTTCATGAAACTGTTAAGCTTTTTTCTGTATGAGTCAACAGAGAAAAAATCCATAAAATGTACAGTTTAATTCCTCCAGTTTTAACTTGATTTTTTGGTGTTAAAAGAAGATGTAGAGCCAGAAGAGAATGTTCTTGATATATATTATGCACAAGCTAAAGTGAAGAAATGTTCATTTTATCCATCAGGATTGTGTGAGTAGAATTCAGTTCATCTTATGTCACTCAAAAAGTTCAGTGTATAGACTAAGCCAGTTTAGTAGGCTTCTTTGGTAGAAGGAAGTTCTTGGTGGAAAGATACAGACACCTGAAGAAGCCAAGAAGCCTGAAGAATTAATCAGATACATCTATATTAGGAAGATGACTCASCCTAATGCACTCATCACCAAACCACATTATTTTGCGGTAACATATTATTCTGAATAATATTTTCAAAGTATTCTCTGATGTGTAGGAATACTAAGACATGGTAAAACAAAAATTCTCATTGTTCTTGAGTGTCTAGGCTCAGAGTAAAGTTAATCCCTTCCCTAATCCTCCTAAACAACAACCCCACTAATTTACTTTACACTGGCAATAAAAAGATATAGAAGTTAAAGGACTCTGTCTTCTAATAGGACGTAGCCTTACTATAATAAGAAAAAGAATGACTCATCACTCTAACTTTTTAAAGCAGCTAAACTTGCAGAACTTTTATAATGAAGGCTGATGTAGTCATGAATTCAGATCTTTCACTGGTCATCTCTTAGTGATACTTTAGAATATGAAAGACAATGGCACACTAAATCTATCCCTGAGGTGGTCAATGGTCCATTCAACACATTTGAATGATGCATATAGAAAGAAGTAGTTAATGAAAAACCGAATGCTTCTCTGCCCATTGACCATGATGTTTCTGCTTTACTTTCTACTCTCCACTTGTCTTCAGGGTCTCATTAGAGTCCCCAGCACAGAAAATCTTCCTGATTTTCCATGGTCACAGGGAACACTTTTCCCTCTTCTGGTTCTTTGGCACCTCATGCTGCCAGCCCTCCATCTGCTTTAAGCAGCTGAAAATGGGTGCACTCTTTAACGCTTTGGATACTTAGAATAATATACTGGAGGTCTGGGCTCTTGAAAAATGTCTTAAGAAGCTAGTTTATAGATTCATCTCACTTTTGGGTAAGGAAAGCTTTATTTTCACCAAGTTGCATTTCACTCCACCTGTCTACTCCATTTAACTCAAACCAAGGTAAGTATAACGCAATTTAAAAGATTCTGCTTACAATACGAAAAAGAGGTGAAACAACTGCAAAATTTCACAAAAGAAAGAGGAAAATAAATTAACTCCCCCCCCCAATGCTTAACCTGTTTATGTTAATATTAAGGTAAGAAATGATCATCTTTTTCTTCTTTTCTTTTCTCATATATAGGTGACTTATGATTGCCACAAGTCAGACAAGGTGATTGTCAGAGATTTTCTATTTTTGCTTATCGTGCTCATTCTGCTGCATTATTAGAGAACACCCTGTCTTGGTAATGCATATTAGCTTTTATAGCCAATCTCTCCTTTGAAATTTTCAAAGGTTCCAGATATATAATCTCTCTTCCCCAAAAATTTCTTGTATGTTCCTTCTATAAGAGACTGACAGCTTATTCCTTCTCTTAATCCAAAGTGGATTAATCCACATCTTTAGAAATGTTATTGTGTCTTTGTTGTGTCATTCACATCAAAACTTACGAAGTCAATCTATATTTTATATCAGTATGGATATAAAGGTACATAAGAAGACCTTAAGTGGATAAATAAATAGCTTATCATTGGCTCCTGAATACAGATCGAACAAGAAAATAATTAGCATCTTTCAGATGACAATGGATCTACGTGATTGACCCCCATTATCTGCTTCTGAAACTGTACTCTTGTAACTGTAAAAACTAAAACTGGAGTTACAGGAGAGACTCCTAATACAGAATGATTAGATGATAAAATTGCAAATAAAATTCAGTGTATATAAATGAAAAACAACGCAAATGGAGGAAATATGTATGCATAACGATAGACTTTGAATGATTAAAACTACTCAAAAAAGATCTTATAGCTATTTCTCTGAAAAGCTCAGCACATGCTCCATGATGATGAGAAAAGTAAATAGATTGGTATTATTTAAAAGAATGAAAAGAAAATAGAATAATCTTTATGCCACCAAAAATCCATGATATACCTCTATCTTAGAGACTTCTGCAAGTTCTAGTTCTCTTTTATTAAAAAGAAATTGAGAACCAATTGAGAACTACAAGGAAGTGTAGCAAAGACTATGAAAACATGAAACAACTTCCTATTTAAGAAGAAAGCTTACTTGTAAAGGGGACCGGAACACTTCAGATCAGAAAAGACACATTTGAAGGAAGATGTTATAGGAGTTTATACAACTGTAAATAGTGTAGAGAAGAAAGTTGGGAACAATTATTTATTATTTCTCCATTTATTAAATTGCAGAACTTGGCCACAGGGTGCTGTAAATGCTGAAGTATAAAGAAAGACAAAATATTCTAGGACTCTTCAGATTGGAGACAGCTGAAGGGAAAGATGATAGCAGCTTWTACAATCATAAACTGTGTGGAGAAGGCAAACTGAGAGCAATTCATCACTATTTCTCCATTATTAAACCGCGGATATAATTGCCACAAGTTTATGGAGGCCAAACTATAAATGGGTTCAAAAAGAAATTCGTATAGTAGAGTTCCATTGGAGGACATTTAACATTATGGTTCAAACACAGCCTCTGGCTCAAGGTCCTAAATTTCTCTTTTCTAGAAATGACCACTTTGTAGAGGTCACGCTTCCTGTACTCTTCCTCATGAATCCTTGACTAACCATTGGCAGAGGGACTGGCCAACTGATATTTTGTCTGATTCGGTGTGGGTGTTCTTACGCTCCTATGGTTGTTTTAAATAATTGCAGGACTTTGGGACCCAAAGGTATTGTGTCTGGATCAAGGAGGTGTGCGGGTCCTTTGCCATTCTTCACACTTRGGATATGCTATGAGTCTTTATTTCCCTGCTGAGCTGCACAGATCATAGCAAATGCTGCACTTAGTAAAAGGAATAGCTTTGCTTTCTCTGGAAACTTCGTGATTTTTCTCATGCAGAAACATCCATTTTATGGCAGATTTTCCAGAAGATTAGATAACGGTTCATTTTTACTACAGCTCCTGTTAATAAAGTCTTTAYGTTTTAATGGATCAACTTTTTTATATAATTGTGGAAACTGGAGAAAGTAGAYGATGTCCTCAGGAGAAGAGGAAACTTTATTTCTAGGAACACGTCTTCTGCTGAACATAGTCTTGAAGTTAAGTGCTTGTCACTTTATCTTAAATGTGTTTAGGGAAACATCACTATGATGGGATACAATCAGGTCAGGGGGTTGAATAAAGTGAATTTAATGAAATGCCTATCATCTATGATGTTAAAAAACCCTCAAACTTTGTAATTTTAAAATTTAATTATTATCATTTGTCAACTATTACAAAATATGTGGTAGTTTATTGCAGGGCCTTATAGGCACCTTATTTCAAGACCTTGTAGACTATGCAGTCAGTAAGTTTGTCCTTCTGCAGATTATTATATTTTAAAAATGATGTAGAAATCCCTACAAAACGAAAATGTTAAGGCAAGTTCTAGCAAGAGCATCACAAAATACAATGGTGTTGCAGGTCACAGTGAAGCAACAAAATATTTCTGCTATTTCCTTTGTTACTAGGCTAATACTGCTTTGACTGCTGATATTCACAGTATTTATAATTTAGATATAATTTAACTAGATAAAGTATCAGAAAAWATCTGAAATGTATGACAGATCGTGACTGATGTGATGCTCATTTTGTTTAAATACATTTGTATGTGAAAAGTCATCCAGATATATCTRTTATAGCACCAGCAGTATGACAGAATCATCATTCCTTCAAATCTCTATTATGAGACTGTAAGTGGACTGTTAAACTTTGGCTCAAGGGCACAATAACCCTCACATCAGCATAATTTAATCATCAACATAAGCTAATGGAAAGTTAAATTTGATGTTCAAGACAGCGTAATTCTTCCTTGTTTCATATATTCCACGCCTATAGATTTTTCAAAATGAGTTAATTTTGTATATTGAAATGTCTTTCAGGCATAAATACTTTTACACATTTTTATACTGTTACTATTTGATGGAAGGGAAATTATCTTATTTCTCTTTCATTTGCTGTGAGAATGATTTTTTTTTCCTGAAAAATATTTTCTGGCATGTAACTTCCAAGAAATTGAAGTATATTGATCCTTACTTGAGATTTTGACAATAGATTCCTTTAACTAACAAAAATTTTGCATGGGATGCTGTTGAAAACTGTATAAAAAACGCTATTGACCCTAAAAAGCCTTGTGCAGATTTTCTTTTAAAGAACAGTGGCCTAACAGACGTCCATAAATATCCTTTTGCTTTATGCAGTGAATCAATTCCAAAAATTTTCTCTTTGACATTGTGAAGCCAAAGGGCACAGAGTGAAACTAGGAGAYGGCACGTGGGAAGATGGAGTGACCATAGCACATCAGCCCACTGCTGTAGGTTAAGGAAGATCATGGCTGAAATTTGTAGGGCATCTCTGACCTCAAGGAGCTCTAGCCCATCTGCTGGGTATCAYTGAGGTGTATAGGAGCCTTCCCAGCACCTCTTCTGGTCTGTTTCTGTTCTCTAGGCCATAATACTGAGGTAATTATGTGTACAGCGGATATTATGCCTTCGCGTATGGCTGCATGGACTGTGCTTAGCAGGATAGCACGGGAGCTCTTTGCTTTGCTGGCCTGATGTAAAACAAATTAAACAAAGAGGATAAGCAGGGTGAATACGTCCTTGCAACATTCTGTGGGGTTTAGATGAGAAAAGATATGATGATTTTGTCGCAGTGACTCCATTAGAGATTTTTTTACACTACCCTCAAAGTGGTTTCACTTCTTTGAATTGTAGCACTGTGTAAACTCAATCTATTATCTGAAAACACTCCTTAAAGTTGCCTCTTTTGTGTCTGTCACTACCATATTATCATTACCATTACCATCATACAATTCATTGTAGACATTAAGTTCATGTTTTAATACCACCAGTCAGTAAAAAGATAAACCATAGATTTTCATCTTTGGCTTTTTTTCCCCACACTCTTCTACATCTTTTTGTTCACTGAGTGATAACTTAACTTCTTGTGATCTCATTTTCTCCTTAAAACAAGCTGGACCCTTCAGCACTGATGGAGCGGCTTGTATGAATCTGATTTTGATTCAGAGAGGGTGAGTGTATAAAARCTGTTGACAATCTAGTTCCTGTTAGAACTGGCCATCCAAGTTCTTTACAATTGTTTACCTCCCTTTAAAAATACCATTTTTTAATTTAAAAATACCGTTTTTTAATTTAAAATATTCCTATTAACCTGAAAAGCCTCTCCAAAGCTTAAAAGATCTAAAAAAGTTTAGAGTATTCTGATGGAAGCTTGTCACAGTGTTACCTAATTGAATATGTCGTTTATGAGGGAGTTTTTTTGTCAGSATCTAATAACATATCATTATTTATGGTTCAGATTTAATATTACAAGTGATACACAAAAAATAAATGGTTAATATTTTATTCTATGCACTATGAAAGGGTTTTTAATCAAATGAAGTCAGTTTTATTGTTTCTTTTCTTGTTGTATATTAAAGATCTTGCAAACCTTGCAGTAATCTTTCTAATCACAAGACAGAAGAGTCCTGCATGACTGAGAAAGGAAAAGCCATATTGACTAAACTGTTTTGAGTTTAGTTAACATCTATTTAATTCTAGTACTCTACACACACATCTGACATAAAATCTTTGTTAAAATGTCAACAACAAAGCCCATTCACATAAAGAATGAGCCTAAACAGGCTCATTATCAAATGTATTTGAGAAATTTTTTGTGGTATTCTTACAAAGCCAGAGAAGACCAAACTCAACTTTCTTATCATTTATAGATAGGAAAACAAGGCAGGAATTAAATCTTCAGTAAAAAAAAAAAAAAAAAAAATTATTGTCACCAGCTACCTCTGTGAAGAGCACTGCTTCATTACTTTGAGCTCATAGTGTACCAGACCACAGAACAGAAAGAGGAATTTACTGAAGTCACTGAGTAAATGGAAAACGGGATAAAGAGCAGCTAGATTCTCAGGGTAGAAGTGCCAGACTAATCACCTAAATTTCTTTGATAATGTATCCAGTCTCGTAGAATAATAATAATAAAAAAATTGTACAGTGTTGTGGGAAAGTAGTTAAATTAGAGATGGTGGTGATTTATAGAAAAATTTGTATAGGAGTATGAAAAAAGCTGAAGATAAGAAGAGAGTGGGTTGTGACAAAAAGAGGGCACAGAGTGAGGAAATGTGAGTGGTGCATTCCTCATCTCAGTACTAATGTTGACTGGAAAATTCATTTCCATTACTGCTATTYGGCAATGACAAAACTTCAAGGATACTGTCAATATTGCAGGAGTCTAGGTATCCTACGAGGAAAAGTTAGATGTAAAAGTGTTAGATGTTAATGGAAATGAGCTGAAATTCAACAAGCAAAATCCAACAAGAGGCACCAGATGGAGTCCATGACTTTCTGCTTTGAGCTGAAACATCAGCTAGGCATACTAGTTAGTCACAGGACACTTATGAACTACTAATAAACAGTGATTCTGAAAAGTTAATTTATTCTAAGTTGCCTTAAGAGTGGTATTTTAGCAGACAAAGAGAGCATAATAATTCCTTTTTAAAAGGCCTCACTGAAACTTCACCAGGAATAACGTACACCCATATTTGAGATAGATGAATTTGGATACAAGGAAAGACTACTATTTGTATCAAAGAATGGAATCTAGCACACAGGGGGAGACTAAATGAGTTTCATCTGGTTTAGCAAAACAGAAGCTGTGAAGGGACAAGACTGCTATCTGTAAGTGCACTGGCGATTACACATTACTTAAACTGAAGAGAAATGTTAGTCCAAGAACAAACAAGGATAACTCATCACGAATAAATTTAGGCTGAAATTAGAAAAAAAAATGTCTAACCCTCAGAGAGATGGTTTCTGAAAAGACTTCCCTGTAAAGGAAGACAAATCTTCAGTTTAAGGTTGATGTCAGATCACTGTGTTTAACCTAACTGAAAACACCCTGAATCTGAAGTAACTCTATAAATTCAAAGATCAGGTTAGTAACAATATTTTAAATAAGTTCAAGGTAGTCTAATCTACTTTGATTTATCCTAAATTAATGAGGTAGAAAAACATAGATATGATCACTGTTGTAACAAGCTGCTCCTTTTCTGTGGTCAGTGTGGTTAGCTAATCTGGTTTTTGTTCCCTTACATACACAAGAGGGTAAATCACAGTGTCTGCCCACAGGTACCGTTGGCAGAATCAAGATGAAGCGAAGTAGCTTTTCGTTTAGTGAAAAAGCAGTTAGCTGGTCTCATTTGCTGCAGGGTAGCAGCTTATCAGCTTYGAGTGACCGCTGAGCCGCTGACAGAGCAGCTGCAACTTACCATTCCAGGAAAACTTCCTAATGGGCAAATCTAAAATAACCACTGCATTTTGCATCTCTAATGGGTGCAAAAATATCATGTTGCATTTGGATGACTATAGTATATGGCATGACATAATTGCCTGCGGTAGYGTGTTACTGGACTGAACAACCCAGGAGGTTCCTCTATTCATATGTACCCCWGGTACATATGTACCTTTTATATAAAAGGTAAAGTTTGCTGCAGGATTCAGGGGGTTAAACATTTGAAACTGTGTATCACGAAGCTATTCCTGGTCTGCATTATATTAATTCATTTTAATAGARCAAAGTTCTTAAAATGTTTCCTGCCTTTGCATATTTGAGCTTATTTGAAAATAATTGTTGAAGGACACACTGAATCTGCTGTTGAACCTTTGTATATAGTGAACAGATGCATAGAAAAAAAAGAAATTTTTAAACAAACTCAGTCAAGATTCTGTAGTGAGAAGGACTACTATGACCTTGCTATTCAATTCAGAAAATAGCTTGCAATATTTGTTTCCTATGGGTACAGGCAGAATGTCATTCATGAGATGACTTCTCCATTCAGTGGTTATACCCTCTGGGGTCTTCCAGAATGGAAATGAACTCAGACGGACCTTTAAAAAAATCATATGCCTTAGACAACAGATTTTAACTGAATGTATTACTGTTCACTAGAGAATTCAGATAGGATCCGGTGAGTAAATGCAAAGGCTAAGAGCTGCTGAAGTTACACTGTGGCTGTTAGGGAGCCTGTTACAGAATTTGTTGCTCTGGTTCACGTGTTTCTTTCAGTAAAAAACTAATGACAGGGACAGCAGCTAGCCCTCCTCTGTGTTAGAGACCATACACATGCAAGTGTCCAGTGATTTAAACAAAACTGGAAAAATCCAGTAAGAAAATATATCCTCTGGCTGTGAGAACTAATGGCAAAGACTGGAGACATCAGCTTCAATATCTCTTCYGACAAAGCCAGAGAAGACCAGCTTTCATAATGCAGATAATTCTGAGGTGATAACATTTATAAACATTAAGATCTGTTGAATATAAAGACCACAGAAAGGAAAGAAGGCACAAATCCAGTTCTTTTCTTCCCCCTATCCCCCCACCCCCATACATTTTGTAGATAATCTTTTGGTGAGATTCCCAGATAAACCATGCCTTGACAAGCTCTCAATCTGGGAGTTTCAGTACTTCCACTTAAATGAATGATTTAGAAAATCACCTTGCTAAAGAGTATTTCCTTAGTGATTAATGAGATYCTTCCTTCATTATCCAGTTCAGTGTGCCACTAAGAAGCTGGTCTGTTTCAATCTGATAATCCTGTGTAGGGAGGAAAACTCAGTGAGTATGTGCTGTAATAAGACGATTTTTCTCAGGGATTTTGCAGCAGATGGATGAGACCTGCAGGTTTGCTCTAGTGGGGAATATCTAGCTAGTTTTTAATTTTCACTTCCTCTCAAATCATCACACCTCCACAGTCGATCTTCTGCTCTTTCAGAGTCTCAATTTCATATTTCTCTGTTTCTTCTTCTTCTTCCTCTCCCCCCCCCCATTTTACTTTCTTAGAATGATCCAACAGCTCCACAGCATACAATATTATCCTGGAATTTTTTGGACGGTGAACTTCTATCAATCCGAAATATTTCCTGAGCARCTTCACGAGCTAACGTTTTCTTCAAAATGCACCAAAACTGATATGATTCCTCTGACAATCATATTGCTTGGCCTCATAGACCACCAATGGTCTGCAGAGGGCAGTGAGGGAGTGAGTGCCTCAGTTTATCTGTCCAGTCCTTACCCAGTACTCTCCAATCTTTATTTCTGAGAGGTCCAAATGTATGTTTTTCTACAATTGGTTTTGATTCTAAGAGCTCTTTATTCAGAGTTCTTGTCCTTCATGTCTAAACAGAAACCTATGATATTTTGGATAACTAGTAWAGAGGCTTTTTGATGCCCTTTTCTTGCTGGAATTTTTATTTCAGTTGCACATGGGAAAGTACCAATCTCAGAGTAGAAGATTCTCAGAGAAATGCTGAAAGTTATAACCTAATTTCTCTTCTGTTACGTAAATAATAACTCACTGAGGGGAAGGAACCAATCCTAAAACAACAAATRAGGTATCTTTGTGAATAGTGTATGCTGTATGTCTAAATATATTTGCCCTATTTTATGAAAAGAGAGCATGAACAGTTTATTCTCCATAGCTTACAATGCAAAAATAAATTCAATGAGGCAAGTGATAAGGATAGAGACTCTTCCTATGCAGAATGATCTGCTGGTATTTCTTTGGGCTAATGAAATCTGATTTTAAAAGGAAATGGTCATTTCATAGCAAGGGAGGCAGTGGTACAGAGCAAGTGTTAAGATTCAATGGTTTTACCAGGATTACCAGACTACCATTGTTTCTTTGTTCGGCTCACGAAGAAGTGGTGTCTACTTCTTTCTCATGCTACTCTCATGTCTAACTTTAGTTTTAGATTCTTGTGTTTAGTACAGCTAGAATAATTGAGAGTTTCTCTCATGCAAAAGTTGCTTCAGAAAATGTGAATGTAAATATTGCATTACSTACTGAAGACATATGTTTTATTCTTGTGTGTTTTTTGTATCTAGCCTATTATATCTTGGCTGTTGAGATACGAAAACWGTAGTTTAAAATGCACTAGAATTCTTTTAATTTTCACAGGCACTAATTTCCRTTTTAAAAAGGAAATATATCCCTTCAGGTTTGGCTTTGTATCCACTTTCTGGTTTTCCAGAAGCATATTTTTGACATTGGAGCATTTGTAGTTTCAAAACATTTTATCAAGCAAGTACTACAAGTATGAGATTCTGTAGCAAGAAGGTGGGCCTACTAGAATGAATGATACTGTCAAATAAACATTTGCAAAATAAAGATAACGCTACACAGATGTAAGATGTATTTATAGACATATGGCACCGGGCACCACATATTTTTTGTTTCTAATAGGTATAAARAGTGTGCTGCCTTTTGCTAGTTTTACATTAGGGTCTTTTTCCACTCTTGAAGAATTTCATCTATTTTGTATTCGCAAACATGCGTGGGCTAGCTTGTGGTAGGGGCCCTCCTTTTGCAAAGTGGTAAGCACTAGGACTTAAGCAGTGAAAACAACATCAGGTATTAGTTTGAATATTACTGTTTCTTCATGTCAGGCTCTGAGTATGGAAGTCATCAATCTGCATGAAGCATGTGAGTTCCCATAAYAGACGCAGTGCTCTAGAGGGGGTACACATTGGTCCTCCACATCCAGGAGGAAATTATTTTCTTGATTTTGACAAAAAAATCATTCTGAAGCATTTTTCTCTGTTTAAGTACATAATTCATGGCTTAGGATCTGGGCAATCTGACACAGATTTCTACTCTCTGCAATGTACACTTTGTTTTCACCCTAGTATAGATAATTTCAGATGGTGCCTGTTGAATTCTCACCTCAGGAGATCTAGGCCTGATGTTGAATCAGAAACAAGCTTATGTATAAACAAGGCACTTGAAAGCTGCTGAGCCTCACCATAAAGGTGCCTCTGGGCACATGAAATAAGCATGAAATTAGGTTTCTTAATCAAAATGTAGACCTATAGAAATCTGAGTCATCTCAGCAAACAGATATGAATATAGTGTAGTCTTTTTATGGTCAGTGAAGAGAGAGGGCACTTCTGTGACAGCTGATCTTAATGTCAACATCAAAAATAATAAAAATGAACRGCACTCTAAAAGTGTATTTTTTGTCATTGATATAAGCAGGTTGAACGACTTGCTCAAACTGAAATGCTTACACTGTAGATGTAGATTATGTGAGATGAATACCTCTAGATATCTAGATCATTAATCCCTTAAGGACTCCTGGACACATACTCTTAGGTTAGTCAGGGTTCTTATAGAKTCCTCTGTTGGACTTACATTTCTAGGTTCTAGTTAAAATGTCCTATACATACTGAAATGATTTTCTATATCTGCCCTTAATGACTATAGTGGAATTGCTCCTGCCAAGCATTATGCTAAGCAATGGAGACATGAGACACTGTGAGAAAGGGTGTTGTGGAAGCCCTTCCAAGCCTTGATTTACAGTTCACTTTCCACATTGCACTGAGAGAAAGAATTGAAGTGTATTCTATTGGCCATAGAGAATAATATATATTGTAAATCTCATSGGAAATAAAATCTAGTCCTTTAATGGCCTGTTTATCGTGCTGCTTGTATGCTTCAACACAGGTTAAGCATKAAATAAATATAAACTCTTGAAGGTGGTTTTCTTGGTTAAAGTTAACATTTAAAAAACACTTTAGCATAAATTCAAAAGGGTGGTTAAATGCCTCTTATATTTCTCAAAGTTAGATACTGCCTATATTTCTAAATCTCTACCTGTCTTAGGCACTTTGACAGTTAAGATACAACATTTTCCTTGAGTATTTATGGTTTAAGCCTGCCTTGTGAATTTAGAAAGCAACCTAAGACTATAGATTTCCTCCATTCTTATTACTTTGTTCACAGTCAGATGCACCGGTGCCAAAGAAATAAGTAAAAGTGGTAACACAGTGTAAAGAAACACTTCATCGTAATGCTGGCAGTTTATTATGTAACAATTGACACATTTTAAATTACTTTGGAGAGTCATCTGAAATAATTCCAGAGATACACTAAAAGAGTTCAYTGGTTGCTCCTTGGGGTTTAATGATCCGCTAGTGCTATTTATTGTTTGATCTAGTTTGTTCTGTAATGCCAGCTCTCCAGCTCATCATTCAGTCATTGCACAGGTGACTGGTTACAGTGGCTCATTACTGTACGAAAGATCAATGTGGTTCAGAAGAGACTGCCTGGAAAATGTACATAACTCATACTAGTTTCATTGCATCAGTGTAAAAGGCAGAAAGTTAGACGATAAACTTTCCATAACGTGACTGTAAGCAACATGTAATTACTTCCACTGGACCAGAACCATAGCTAATTTTGTGGTGCAAACTGGGGACAAGTCAAAGTGTGTTGCAAAGAACAGGTAGCAAAAACCTCATTTTTGCTGTTCTCCAGTCATAGGAGCATTCTGTGCATGATTATTTTCCAGAATAAGCTGCTGATGTTGCTGTTGTCATTATCTATATCTATCTATACTAGCATCAGTCCTTCTCATGAACTACCATGTCACTGTATTAGATGCTAATAACAAAAATAACAAAAAGTCTCTGCTGCAAAAAATCAATATTCTAAATGCAAAGCATGAAACAGCAGAGAGACACCAGCACCAGGATGAGACCATGCACATTAGTGTGACAGACAATACTGTTAGGATATCTGTAGCCTGACTTTGGGAATTTTTTCTCCAGGCAATTTGGATAAAAATTGAATTAACTAAGAGAACTAAAGTAGGATAATGACATATATATTTGTGTACAAGTAGGTCCTGCTAACTGACAATAGGTAGTATCCAGTTAAACACAAAGGCGTTTGCTTAAAARTTTCTCAAGGTGGGTGATGGAGACTGTAATTATGGGCTAGTCAAGGAGAAATTACAGGCAAGATTGGACACAGAGGACAGTGAAGGGCAATATATTTAACACAGTACAAGGGAAGACAGAAAAAAAATGGATGAAGAGGTAATGGGCAAAGTTTGATGGAGTTTTCTATTATATGGTTATTAGTAGAGAGGACTGTCTTTTAATTTAGAAGAAAAATCCCTACAGATATTGAGATGCAAGGAGGTAGAATTTTATCTTTGTGAATGAACAGGACAAGCTGTCTCTTCGATGTGTGACTYAGGCTGCAGGTCTTAAGGAAATCCTGATGCAGAATGAGAGAATGGTTTGTGCCGAAGACGACGTACAGGATGAGAATCCTGACTTACAGTTTTCAATAAAAGAATTAGCAAGAAATTTTTTGATGGAAATGAAGACATCAGACTAGACAATCCTAAAATAAAATTGGAGAAATGACTAATGTTTTGGTTTGGACGAAAAAAGAAAAGGTGGAGAAATTAACAAAGGAGCTATAGAGTGGCTGGAGAGCCACTATTTCTTCTGATGAATTCCAATAACTGGTATCAGGAAATATGAATGTTTAAATATTTTTATGCTGGCTTTTTGCAAACAAACTGCCACCATACTTTGCATAGACTTTGGTTTTGACATAYCACTCTGAGATTGGAATTTTCAAGTGACTAAATCACATAAGAATATCTGAATTCTAGTATAAAAAGTCTGAAAAATAACTTCATTTTAGAAATTAACAGACTAAAAATTTGATCCATTCATTTCTAAAGAGGTAGGCATTTATGTCCCCAGAAAAGTTAAAATGAGAAACAATTCTAGTGATCACTGCATTTGTCTGCTCACAATTTCCCTTGTAGCTGTTTTTCTGGAAAACAAGTATTTGCTAATAGGAATGCATTTTGATCTTTATTCTGGAAACATAAATTTTCACAAGATAACCAGTTAAGCCCCACTAAGATCCATTGCTAAATATCAGCTGCCAGTATGCAGTGACCTAGAGCTTTCCATTGTATGAATAATAGGGCTAAACAAAGAACATAGGCATTAATTTCTGAAGTGGAAGAAAAGAGTAAATTACATTTTAATTTATCTGTACTTTGAATAGCTTTGCCTGAAGACTTTTCAAGCTTAGGATGAAATGGCAATTCATTCAGTTATCTAGTCTTTTCTCCTTTTCTGCGTGGTAGCAATCAGATCTATGGAGTCTGGTTAAAGCTACCAAATAAAAAAACGTATTTGACAAAAGACAAATCCAATGTACTATGCAATAACCCTGTGAATAATTATGTTGCCTGGAAAAATAATAGTTTAAGTCTTCAGGTGTAATTACTTAGAATATTGGTATCTAGCAATATAATTGTCAAATTGATATTTAAGTTTATTAAAAGTTGTGATTATTTATTGTGCAGTAACATAAACTGTTTTTATTATCCAGACTGTACTGAGTAGGGTTTAAGAAAAATGAAGACACCAACCTGGAAGATATATTTGGTAACATGCTGCTCATTTATTATGAAACGGTCAGAAATAATAATAGGATAGGATTTCAACTTTAAGGTAAATCTTGATTGAGAAAAACTGTAAAAATAAAATAACTGAGTAAGCTAAYTCAATGGAAACATGTTTCCAAGTGAACTGTGGAGAGAATTTACTGTGTCTAATAGCTCATCATAGTATYGACTTATGCATGCATTTCTGTGAGGGAGGAATCCAGAGAGATTTTTATTGTCTGCCTGTATTTAATGAGGAGTACGTGAATCTACCTGAAAGACAGTAGCCTTGATGTAAGCGCTCGGTCTCTGCTGCTGATGGACGCGYATGTTGGAGCACAGGAACAGGAGCKGACAGACACCCAGCAAACTTGGTGCACCAGGCACGGCCACGGTAGCGCAGATGCCCCCTCCAGCYGTGCCAGAGCCAYGACTGGAGGCAAAGACCATGCAAACGGGGCACTGCCGTGCAGATGCCAGTGGAAGCCGTTCCCTGCTACCGAGAGCGTGCCCGGCGTGGAGCGACAGAGTCACTCTTCAGAGATCCAAAGGGATACTATAACGAAAAAGTGGGCATGAAAAGTGTTAAGGAAGTAGAGACGGTTTAAGGTGTAGATGCAATAGACATTTGTCTGCATCCTGGATGCCTGCAATGAGAAAAGGGTTCACTGTAAAATTAAATTGTGCATGTGGACTTCATGGGTCCAAATAAATTTCTGAAACTGCAACTTGACACAACTGGGGAAGTGCTATGTGTGTAACTCTCTAGAAAGGCTGGTAAAAATAGCTCTGATGGGCGGAAGTGCCCGAGGCATCTCATTTGGCGCTTTATTCAGGACATTAAATGGGTTAGGTCATAAATATGACCTAATAAATGACGTTGAATGCTATACTGAAACTGAAAATGAGAGGAATAGAATAAAATAAATGGAATTTATTAACAAAACAAATACTGTTGAGGTTGCTGAGTTAACATTGTTATTCATTTCCATATCTAATTAAATTGAATCCTTGAATATAATTTCAATGTCTTTGAATAAGATGCAGAAGTGCATGCAAGGCCATGAWATCCAGAGACTGTGTCATAAACTTTACATCCAGCTTTTGCAGAATACATGAAGGCTTGCCTGTGGGATGTGGGCGGGTGGCTATGGACAGGACCAGTGAGGATGTGGCCCAGCACCCAGTACCAGAGCAAATAATACCCTTGCACAGACTCAGACCAGTTCCTTGGGGACTTCTGTGTGTCCTCGCCTCTTCATCAGATCATGAGTAGGCCTGTTGCTTTTAGGAGAGTGAGCTTTTTGTGTTTTGTATCGTGTGATTTTCCTTCAGCAAAATATTAAGTTTAATAAATGCTTTTTTAACTCACTAAAGCAACAAAATCCACAGTAAAAGACTCTTTCAACACGTAAGCATGCTATAGGGCACAAGAAGTATTGTCTATGAAGTGTTTCTTTTACGAATTAATTCCCAGTAGCCAAAAAACCTGGATATAGAGCTAACAAAAAGCTATATAGTGTAATCCATAAACTGCAAGTTGTTATTTACTGAAAACTACAAAATAATACACAAAGGAATACATTTTCAATGCACTTATGGGAGTTGTATAACTAAATTCCCATAAGCACTGCTGTAAAAAGATAAATACAAGTACATATAAATACAAGAATTTAATCACTGTTGTAATAAAATTGCAATTAAATTAACTGTAACTCCATTTAATGTCTAATGTTATTGTGCTAGAATAAAAGATTATTTTAATTGCTAAGTGGGCACCTGTCAATAGACAAACTGCTGGCTTTTTTACTRTAGTACATTGGTACCTTATGTGGCACTGAGCATTAAACTATCTAAACTCCTTAAGAACTAATAAGAAGCAAATGAGAAATATGAGGAAATTATTAAGCTTGTGATCTGGATTTACAAATTTTACCCATCATATTGATCTCACAATATCATTAAACATAATTTCATCCCAGCATAATTACTGAAATTAGTTGAAGTACTGCCATAAGAAGACTTTTCTCTTCAGTATGGTAAGACTATTTCATTATGATTTCATCATTTTTCATTTTTACTATTAATTATAATTTCATTTTGATTGTTTGAACAATGTTTTACTATTCCATGTATTGCAAGTAAGAGCAGATATATTCACATACATATGATCTCTTGAAGTCTAATGATTCAACATTGTTAACAAGAAACTTGTATTGAAATCCTGACATTTCCAAATAAATATTGCCCTGGACTTGTATCTCAGAAAATGCTGATATTTTACTTTTTCATTTTAATTCRGAAAAAGAATAGATTCCAAAATGTCAAAATTTCCTACAGAATGGGAATTCTCTTTTTGACTATCCCTAGTATGCCTACTATAATTTGATAATTGTTCAATGGCTAATGTTCTGTAATTTCTACTTTTTTTCTGAGCAATAATCTCATATTTTTACCTCGGGATCATTCCACTGTACTATCTTAAACCCTCTCCTTGTATTACATTGTTACAGAAAATTCACTGGGATAAAGTCTTGTTGCTTTTTATATATAATCTTCCATATTGAAGACTTCATCCTTGATTATGGTGTTTGAGTCAAGTAATGGCAGCAATAAATGGGTCTTTCAGGGGCACCAAATTCCTTTTCTGACACCAGGTCACGCCTCTGACCATGAGTGACATGCCTGTGGTCAGGKCTGGAACATCATCTTCCCCAGGCGGGTGCACCCAGATAAAACAGTTAGCYGACTTTACACTGAAGACTTCTATGGCATAGGCATCATGGTCCAGGTGGTAACTGTTGGCTGCTCTAGCTCTACAAAAAGATGTGAATGGGCAATGAAAAGGCAAACAAATAGCATAAATAATAAATGTAGATACAAAATCTATAGTGTACGTTCTTGTGATCTCATGTGTTAGTAAAAAAAATCTGAAAATTCGTTTGTTTCAGAAAAATGAGGAATTGATGCCAATCTACTATCCCAAGATAGGGATGAGTAGGCCTTCCTTCAATCCCCTGCATACCCATGCATTTCCTATCAGGTTAGCTTTTATCTCTATTAAGAGGGAAATGCTGCTTGTGCTTTTGTTTTCCATAAGGTGGTGGCATTTTGGTTGGTGAAAGTGTGGATCCTGAGGCTGTCTCATGTACTCCACTRATGTTCTTTCACAGGTGGCAGGAGGCAGCCTCTTTCTCTGTATCACCTGTGAAACTTTCTCCTGTCCAGTGGTTCAGCTGCCTAAACCCCCTTTTCCAGAGATCTGAGCTCTGATACTGCCCAGCTGCATAATATTGGTGAATTCCTGAGACATGGAAAATGTGCACAGGAAGCTCTATATTCAGTCCTCCTGATATTTTCCTCCCACCTTAATGCAGAACTGGTGTACATTGTCAGTGACTCAGAAGAGCTTACCCTGGTCTTGTACAACATGAATTAATAGCACCTAAAGGGAGCACGAGCAGAAACACAAAAAGAGGTCACGAGAAAAACCTTTGCTTTACACATAGCAATTTTTGATCTCTATCACAAAAAGCAAGCCTATTCTTAACAGGCAGAGCACTTCCCTTTGTTATTATCTTGATAAAATCTGAATAGCTGAGTACTTGCGGGAATGTTAGTCTTCAGTTACTGCTTAATTAAGGTTATTGAATATCTGTAAAAAATTTTCTCTATGATCATAGAGTTATAATAACTCATCATATATAATGAATTTTTGTGCCAGTGATGGTAGGGTGAATGTACATTGGACTGGAATGTATCGTGAAGCTATCCTGATGTGCTTAGTATAATATCTCATTATTTCAACATCAGTATCATCAGATCCCATTCATGTGTTCAGTAACTTGCATTCTTGTTCAAAGCAAAATACCCAATTAATTTCAAGCAGATTTGAAGTAGATATGAGAAGAAAACTATCCCATATTATTAACAAACTGAGTCAAGTGGGCTTGCCCATGAATTTGGTGATAGGCACAATCCTATTGAAAAATGGCAAGATAGCCTATGGTGTCACTGGTTATTTGTTTTATATTAGTTCAACAATTGTTATGGACAAAAATAACATACCTCCCAGTAATCCTAACCTATAATTCCCCACATCTGCTACAACAACTGATGAACTTACTATTACTATAACCTTGGGAAACATAAATATAGATACTATACTAAAAATTACTGTACTGCAAGGACTATGCTGATAGCTGCCTGTTGGATAGCAGAATCTGTTGTAAGACCTTATCTGTTACAAGGTCTCAGGTAATTTTCTCTAAGCAAATGTGACTAAACCTTAGGAACAAAAATATATAAATCTGAGTTAGGATCCTAAATCTCTTACAACAACCAGTCATAGATAAACTATGATACTCAGGAGCAGGATTTGCAAAAGCTAGAAGTCAAACAGGGAACTACATAAGCTACAAAGCATGAAACATTAAGAACAAGGCRAGGGATGGTGTATGGGCCTTATTAGTAACTCCTGGGAAAAATTAGGATACCTAAGCCATTTTCTAGAGGTATGTGGCTAAGCTAATTGCATTTGATTTTTAACTGGGCTTGTGGTTAGGATCAGGACAGAGCAGAGCAGGAAGGAGTCCTTTGTCTCAATAAACATTGATTGAAAGAAATGTCAATGTAACTTTTTTCTACTATTTCCGAGGTTAGAGCACTCACTATAATGTAGACAAAACCAGATTTAATTTTCTTCTCATGTAAATAGTCAGTGTGAAGCTCTTCATCCCAGTTTCATGAAATACCTTAACTGTATTCCYGATAGATTTTTTTTTATCTAATATCATGCCAAAATCCCTCTCTTTTTTTGTACTTTTTTTTTCTGTACTTTTTGTAAACCATACACTTCTTTTCTGTAAATCCTATTGTTTGGGTTGTGTATTCCAATATTCTGACGTGTAAATCACAATGCATGAGTCTGATTCCCCCCCCCTCCCCGTACATTACATATTGAATGCAAGTCTCTAAACCACAGTCTGACTTCCTTTCTTGGTTCACTGTCTAATTTTTTAAGCTACTGCATTGAAACACATATAATCTAACTGTCTTACTGAATGCCTGGCCTAGCCCCGAGATTCAGAAATCTCAGATTTCCTTTAATTCATTCAAAATCAGTAGGAATGTCAGCTGCTCACTACACTTCAGTACTGGCCTATTTTAATTTAGATGGCTATTGATAGGCATAATATCTAACTTATGATGAGCTACTTTTGAAACTATTAGTCTTCTGATGTCCTATTCTCCTTTGGTAGCATCACTGTCTTATTGGCCTGTATCTTTCCYCACTTCAGAAGTAAGCCACTGACAAATCTTACTGTCTCTGCTTCAGACCACTCTCATGTTTTCTCTATAACCTGAAATGTTTACCGAAGTCCTCACCATAGTCTGCCTTACTGCAGTCTCCTTATTAGCAGTATGCATGTCCTTCAGGGTAAACATCTCTTTAACCTGTCTTTATGACTYAAGCTATCCCCCCTCCAGCACATCAATTTAATAAGGCCGTATACATTTCTGTCCTCATGTGCTTAGCTACACATTTCTTTTTTCCATATTTGCTTGCTTTCTTCTCTGCTCAGCTAATACAACCAACCTTAACATTACTTTTTCTGAACTTTGTAAAAACTTTCCCTTTTTCTTTCATATTCTTTTCAAAACTCTTTCTTTAGTTAAAGTTTCTTCTAGTGTGGAAGACCACAATCTTCTATGCTTTGAAATTCTTGATAATGCACTCTTATGAACTGGCACACTCAATGACAGGATTATGACTGAATTTGAAACTTTACACATTTATTGTAAAAATGAAACAGCACATTTAAGGCACGGCTGCCATGCTGGTGCCTTAAATGTTATGGGATGCTATAATTAAGGTGGCTTGCAAATTTCCACTCACCTCTTCTRATACTTTGTGCCTTTGCTATGATACATTTAATGACCTTAATTAATATATCTTTTTTTCTATGGGACCCCTGCCTCATTTAGGGTACTGTAGACAGTACTAACTAAATAAGTAAGTACTCATCACTTTCTTTTCTCCTTTTTTTCCCCAAATGGTCTGACATCTTATTTACAGCAAAACACACAAACTATTCTCTGAAGACAGAACTATTATTTTCCTCTTGGGTTTTTAATGGCATCCATCTCTAAGATTATATTAAATGCTTCAAAGAATTAAATGAGTAACTGTCAGGTCCCTATCCTCCGTGGATGGATTATCTGAGTTGCAGATTAGCTGTGACATGGATGCGCAGACACGTAAGAGGAGCGTGTGCAGAGCCAGCCTGGGTCTGGCAGGGCTTTCTCAGCAGGCTCAGCACCGTGCAGCCGGTGCTGGTTCCCGGGCTAGCTCAGGCTCAGCGTTGCAACTGCTCTGATATGGAGTGAAAGCCGTGAAAGCAAATCCTGCAGTCTGCATGCTAACGATGTGTGCAATCAGCGCAGGYGCCTCTGCACTGTTTCCTTGGAAGTGGGAGCAGTGTTGAGCATGATGTAAAAACAGCGGACCTGGCTCCATGTGAGGTTGCTTTGAGCCCAGCAGGGTTTATTGGCTTCAGTGTCAATACCAGCCCTGCCAGAGCCAGCCCAGCTCTCCTGGAGGCCCTGAGGTGTCATTGCACCGTGCAGCTTCTCTAGCMGCTGAACTACTACCCAGGTTTGCCTCGCTCCCCGATGCAATTATTTGTTCCTAGCCCCTGACAGAATTTGTCTCCCCGCTGCTGTTTGTGAAGCTGTGCTGTGAGCTGGCTGATGGAAATTAAGGGGCTGAGAAACAAACAGAGAATGCTGAATACCTGCCCACAAGGAATTATTCTTTTTTAGTACTGGTGATTTCATTGATCTGCCCCCCCATGTGCAGTCACACACACGCAACTGGGTGGACAAGCAAAATGCATTACAGGAGAGGCGTCAGTCAGAGCCAGGGTACGTCGGGGATCTCAATTAAGCAGCTTTGTAACTGCGCACAGGGCAGCCTCGGCTCTTCGCTAAGCAGCTCGTCTCAGATAGCACGCCGGACCCGACTTTTCCGAGCTCCTGGTACAGAGCAGYGTTACCTTTGACTTTGTCAGCGTTTTGAGAACTCAACACTTTAGATCCGATTTTCAAGTCAAAGTTCCAGAAAAACAGAATTTGATATTTTTTCTCTACCCATTCAAAGTTTAACATGAGGAAATTTACTGGTGTAGCAAAGGAGCTTTCCAGAAGATGGGTGTAATATTCGGGTCTCAAAGGAACATTCAGCTGCCCTAACCATGCAGATATCCTTTCTATCCCCACAGGCTCCTGCCTCTCTAACTGCATGGTTATGATTTTGTCATGAACAGGTAAGGATCCTAAAATGCAAATAGGCTTTCTCTTTCACACACAGGCTCTAGTCCATCCCCAGATAATTTTTTTCTGTTAGATTAGAAAAATGAGATATGCAAGTAAAGTAAAACTCACCATAGCATCCCAAATGTCTTAATATTTAAGTGTTTGATGTTGTATTCTTAATAAAGTAGTTTCCACACCTCCCTCCCTTTCTCCCTTTCCCTCTCCCTCTCTCGGTGCATATAATAAGTTATGACCTGTAAGTCATATCATTGTAATTATGTCACCAAGGTGGTGCCACTATCTCTTTTCCATTTCATTTTATTTTGTCCCCCTTTTCTATGCCCTTTTCCATGGATTTGTTCTAGTCTTCTATGTTTATACACACACACACACACACACACACACACACATATATGTAAGTATCTAAAATCTCTGGGACAAGGATTTTTTCTTTCTGTGATTGTGGCCAATATATTCTTTTTTTTCCTGGGGAGAATATTACTATTATTACTGTAGCATTTTAAGAATAACTTCAAATCAATTCATTTTTTCTCCAATATGTTGTTTTAATAAAGACAGTGAATAGAGTTAAGTTACATTGTACAAGCAGCATAAAATGATAAAGTTGTGTGTAATCAGTTATACAACTGAAAGCTTAGCACACAAAGATTTGTCACAGCTTAGGGAAATAAAAAGGCAATTAAAAAAACCCAACCCTCTATTGGTGACACTACTCTGAGGTAATTTGCTATTAAAATGACTTACTGCATGCAGAAAATTCATTTTTCCCCTGATTTATTTAGTCAGTATCATAATTTCTGGAACAATTTCCTCTGTGCAGAAGTTAGGAAACATGACATTATCATCTCATGCATAGGCTGGAATGGTGACAGTATTTGATTCCACCCCTAAAAGAGCTAGTTCATGGGGAAAAAATCCATCAGTGCCTGCTGATGGATACAAAAATGCATACAAACAAAGTTACAAGCTTGGACCCAGGAAACCCCTTAGCTTTCAATCTCTGGAAACTAAAACAGTACACTGTATTGTTTTTTGTGCTATTTCCATAATTATTTAGTAAAGGCAGTTRCTATTTGGACACTATTGAAAAAACAGACTGAATAGATTTTTTGTCTGACCCAGCATGGCTGTTCTAATGTTATTTTGGTGCGTCTATTACCTTGTCACATGCCATCATCTTCTTTTGCAAGGTGCTGCTGCAGAAATGAAATTAGTTCATTCTTAAAAGATTTTATAATGCAGTGTGATTCCATGAAACATTGTTTCCATGAAAGCAGTTGCTTTCTTAGAGCATTAACTTGTTTTCTTTATTTCYTTGTATGAGTGCAATTAACTCATGTACCATAGTAATAGTGTTATGAATGGACAAAAGTGTACTTCAGTACAACCGAATAATCTCAGTAACCTGATATTCTGATTTATCCAGAATTTAGATTTAAAAGCCCATATTTTATTGTTAATGATGTAAAGGCTAATCTGGAAGTTTAATAGCAAATATATATATATATATATATGTGTGTGTGTGTGTGTGTATATATATAACAGGAACACAACTTGGAGTTCATTGCTTTAAATAAAAGAGGAACTAAAGATCCTCTGCAGACACAAATACACATGCAAGCCATTCTGCACCTGGCTAGCAGGAGAAAACCTGGATTTGATGGACTGAGCATCCAGGTATCCCTGTGTCCTATTCCAAGCCTGATGGCATCAGCATCTTCCTAATAACTGCTAGATACCAATAGCAGATAACGCAGGCAGGACAGACTCTTTGGGGTTTGAGGGGAACAGAAAGTGTAGGAACAGTAGGTCTACTTCCACTTGCTAAGTAAATGATCTTGCTAAATTGCCTTTTTATTTACCACCTGCTTAATGGTGCCTTCAGCTCATTTTTCTAGCATTGCTCTCTGCAGAATTTCATTACGGTAAATAATATTTTTTTCTGGGCTCTCAGTTATAATCTTTGTCACTTTCAAAAACTCATATGCCACAGGTTAAAGCCAGATAAAGTAGTCTGYCTACAATTTTCATATGTCCATCCTCAGTGCGCACACAGAAAACACAAATGAGTRCCAACTACAATAGCCTGTAAGTTCTCAATACAGAGACTTTCTAGTATGACATACTTGTTCATAATGACCTGAAGTAGTATAGATTTGTCTATGTGTTCCAGACTTCATTACTTTAAATTAATCTGGGATGCAATGCATTCTGTCCCAAAAGTAAGAAAGTGGCAAGCATCTATATTTTTGCATTCTTTTCTATATTCTCACAATTTTCTTTGTTCATCATTCCCATAACAAAATCAGTATAACTTGGATGATAAAAAGTCTTYTGGAGGTCAGGTACTATATGTCAATGACCTCTTGAAAGATTACTAGAATATAATCATGTCTTTACTAGATATCTGCTGTTTTATGCCAATTAGCAGAAAAAGGTTAAAGCTGTTTAAATAGGTAGGCAGTCTCGCAGCCCTGTCCTACTGAATAGAGAAATATTCAGGCTCTAAAAGCATGAGTACACCTCAATGCCTTTTTCCACAGGCAGTTGGCACATCTTCTCTGGTTTAATTGAAAAGGCTTAGAYGAAGTTTGTTGTGTATGTAAATGGTAGTGGTAGTGATACAATACTGGTGACGTTTTTACACTGAGCATTACAGTGATTTTTCAACTGACCAGCTGCAGGCCATTTTTTSCCCTCTGGTGCTGTTAAGTGTCTGTGAAGCACAGCTGATAGCCTTTTCAGTTCCATCTGGATCTGTTGTGACACTACCTTCCTTGTCACACTTTAGGGGCTTTACATAGTAAAACTATGGCCTAAAATGGATTTACTGTCATTCAACAGCATTCTTTCACATTTTGTTTCTCCTCTCCTTGCCTTCTTTCTTTAACCCAGTAACATTTGACATCCTTTCTGGAGGAGCTACTCTCTTTGCCAACGGAGCAAATAGACTTGGCAGGTAGTTTAGCAATAATTGATCATATCCAAAAAGTAATTGAATTTTGTTTGCTGTCGACATGGAAGTAGCCAACACTATGCTGTCTCTTCTGTGACAATAAACATGAAATTACATTACTCATTTCATTGCTCACTCTCCAATTYACTTCTCTAGACAGGAAATTTCGCAAGTTACATGGATAGGAAGGGGCAAGAGGAAGAAAAGCCTGAGAAGCCAGCTGTGCTGTGACTGTACCAAGTGAGTAGGTGCAGTCAAATTAGTGAATGGAACTGTGGCCTCCTTGCCCATATCTTCTCCTAAATAAACACACTATGCTTTAGTTTCAGCCAAGCTTCTTTTTGCCCACTTCACATTATCAATTCCAAAACTTTCAGGGCTATAATTTCAGATTACTGTGTGGGGAGCTATCAGCAATATTTATTTTCACTGGGCCAGATACTCCACTTTTGGCAATAGTATCAAGCACCAGCTGGAGCTGGACTCATTTTTTTTTTAATCACAAACAGTGCAATTGACTCTATGTATAACACAAGAGATATTTCTGTGTCTGTTACAATACAATRTTTGCCACCAAAATTTGGGGGTTTATTTACTGATACTTCTTTTGGATGGCTAAGTAAGGAGTCTGGCAGTCTCCCCAAAAGTGTGTTTCCCCTCTTAGGTTTGCTGTTTCAGGATACTCTAACAGGGATTACCACAGACATGGCTTCTTCTAAGGGATTGTAGTCCTAGAAGTAGAAGAGTGGACTTAAGTTAGGATTCAGTCATGTACATTCAYATTTCATAAAGGTCCCTTCTGCGTGGGCTTGTATGAGTGGATTCTACAGGAACCTATGAAGGTGGATGAGAAAACTGCAGGCAAAGGGAGGGAAAATGCATGCAGAGAGGAAGTGTATGAAAGTCTCCCAAATGCTCATAAACTCTGGAGACTTGTGGTCTTGTCACATCTGCAAGAAATGAAAGAATATACAGAGTCAGCCCAACGTATACACAGCCACTAGGTTAGCGTTCAAGGTCTCAGGTTAGCATTACAACTGATGTAATGTTGTGAGTCAGAATTTAACTGACTTCACTGAGATTGAAAGGCAGTAATTTAGAGCAGGAGTTGCTGGTACATGTAATGGATACATTACAAGCTGGTTTCCATTTCCTTTATTGAAGAACTTGTAAAAATAATGCTATTTCAGAGCAGACCTTTTGCATTTGGAGCAAATAAATTGGCCATCCTGTGTTTTCTCCTAACACATCAGTGCTATGCAGCTTTCAAAATCATTTGGCCTTCTGACTGGCAATAATGAAACAAAAAGGACACTTATTAGTGAATAAAGCAGTGGTCTTATTTTGGAAGGTATGGTATGCCAAACCTATCTGTCTTTTGGAAGAGAATGACCTAGTTATGTCTGAACATGAAACCAATTTCTATATGATAGAACAGGATTACAGAGTTCTGTTTTTCTTTTTCTTGTTATCTTCAGTTTTCAGGGTTCCTAAACTGTGGATGAGAATGAAGTTGACCTATGAGGCCAATCTATTATCCCCATCAAGACAAGGAAATCTCTGAGAAAAATGTGAAAAATATTGATACTCTTGATTCTCTTTGAGTCAAAGCAAAGGGAAAGGTCTCAAATGCACAGAAAACCCTTGTTTTTGAAATCTATATGGCAGCATATTTACCAGAATCCCAGTGAAATTTTTTGCAAAATAACATATAAATTTAAGAGAACTTCCAAAAATACTTCTTGATTATTTTGGCCTATTGACAATAAGAATCTGGGAACATATTAATCAGACTTCATTGTGACTGTAGTAATTTCTGAATGAATTGTAAAGTTTCATAAAATATACGAATCAGTTTGTGAATTTATTCTTTTGCCTTGCTTCCTTCTCTTATTAGGTTTTCTTTTTGCTTTTTTCTCAGACAAGCTCCATTTGATCGTGTTCTGGAAAGCATCAGAGGTACTTACCTTTTCCTTGAAGCCTGCTGTGCTACAGTGTCTGGCCACCCCAGAGGGAATCAAATATTCCAGAAGTCTTCTGAAAGGGAAACTTAAATGCCACAAGGTGGAACTACCCATAAAATACTAAATGAAAAAAAATGGTCTAGTGAACTGAGAGGATGTAGAAATATAGCATTTCTAAAAGCCATAGATCTAAGGTGATCTTGCTGAAAGGGGAGCTTTAAAGTTAAGGGGCAAAACCAGATAGAATTCTATTCTTCTTTGCCTTGAGATTAGACTCACACATAAACACAGCTCCTATTTTCCCTTTACTTGAGACATAATTTTCTTTGGTGAGAGTGTGCTCTCTCTCTTCTCCTATATTTTGTCCTTCTTTCTCCCCAAGGCAATAGTTACCTAATAGTAGTAGTTAGCCTGATTGCTGTGGCCCGTGGAGTCTTCTTGCTTTCGGCATCCACAGTGATCAGCATATCAATATCTCGGCAGGGTTTTACCTTCATTTCTTTTAACCAGATTTTGTAATGGAGTATGAAATATAGACAAAATGATTTAATATGATCCTGATTTCTGATACATTGCTACTGAAATGTGAGAAAAATGTGTATTTCAAGAAAACCACAACATTCTACCTTTTGAAAAATCTTGTTGTGTATGTGTAAGAACTCGGAATAGAACAGTTGTTCTGTGACCTTGGACAAATCACTCAGTTTCTCCATCTCAYTTACATGCTTCAGAGAAGGTGTTATTATGAACATTAGATAATTGATGTTGCAGCAACTCTTCAAAGCATAGCTATACTCAGTTTTGGTAAATACAAGCAGTTTGTATGGTTTAATTGCTAACATATTAGCGAATATTTTCATGCACAGGAGCATGGTAAACTGTAAAAAGTCTAACAGTTTTTTTGTTTTGATTTAAATACAAAGCTTTTCAGTTAGGTAAGTAATGTATTACTAATTATTAAGTTGTTTTTCTGCTGAGCATGTTTAAAAAATGTCTTGGACCTCAACCCACAAAGGTAGCTCTGGCTGATTTCAGGGTRAATTATCCATCTCAATACCTTTGAAGAGTTAGGCTTGAGTGCTTTTTCAAACTGAACCCTTATTATAATGAAAATATAATAAAAAAGAAAATGTTTTTTTGTCATCCTCTTAAAGGCCATGCTGAAGATTCAGAGGACTTTTAATTTTAATTTAGGAAAAGCAGACAGACCTATCAATAAACAATGGCATGTTACTATCTCTATTTCTCCACTTATCTTCCTGAGTTTCTCTTGCTTGAAATCTGATGACTTTGCTCTCTTTACAGTATTTATACCCGTAAATTTCCTTAGAGGTGGTRAAATTCATTGCCACTGTTTTACAAATCAGGAATTGAGGAATGTGGAGGCAAAGGGACAGATCTAACCATTTGAGTAGTTTTAACACCCGTTGTTATGATACAGAACTACCCAGTCACCTTCAGTCCTACCTTCAGCATCTGTGCTGCYTATCGGTGGCTGATTTGGAACTGAAGAATAATGTCTTCAGCTGATGTGTATTGAACAGGAAATYACTTAAGACGGGCAGCAGAAGCATTAAAGAGGCATAGGTGTGTGTAGGTTAGCTGTTTACTAGGGCTTATTGGCCTGATCTGGAGCAAGGTGATGTTTACAAAATAGATGTCTTAACCAGGCATCCTATGGTAGACACTGGTGGGAAATAGACACTTCCAAAGCATGTCTCCCTAGACCCAAAGCAGATGTATGATTTATATTGTTTTTTTCCAGTGAGTGTAATGGGAGCCAAAGTGAATAGCTCAGGAAGGAACAGCTACTCTGTAAATACCAGTATGCAGTGTGATGAGTTTACACCAGTTCAGCCAGGCCACTGAGGTTATCAAGTTTGAATTGGTGAGTTTACAGGGGAAAACAGGCAGTTTGGGCACCTGCATTATTTTGTGCATTTACCTCAAGTGAATAGCCCAAAACTTTGCTGAATATGCGGTCAAGCAAGGTATTATGATTGGGTTTCCTGAGWCCTTCTGATAAATGACATGTTCTAGGCTACACATCTTTTCCAAAAATGTAAAGAGACACTGCTGGTTAAACAATGTGTTATCCATTATGGTGCTAAATTAGGTTCCTCTGACTCCTTGGTCTTGTTTGCAGTCTGCTACAAGCTCTAGACTGCAATTTCTTTCTAGTCTCCTGTGTTTGGTTCTCTGCTGACTCAGGGTCAAAAGAAATCTCTTAAGTCTTTTATGAACTGAATCACTCCAGATGTTGTAGAACTCATCTGATTTTTAGGGAGTTTGGGTGAGTGGCTGCTAAAACAGAACCACAACAGTCACTGACATATTATCTAAAGATGATTTGCCTTGCAGGAAAAATATGACAGGTAGACAACAATTCCTGTCCTRCAAACACACATCATGCACAAATTACAGCTTCAGTCCACCAGTCTTGTTTAGACCAGTCAATACAAATGACCCAGCAGAACCTGACACTTGCTCTGACCAACTGATGTGTGGTGTCCACGGCTGACAATCTATTTATTCAAACTTTGAATAGAAAACATTCACAGATCTACAAAGAGTTTCTAACTACAGCAAACTTCATTGCTAGAATATTAATGGAAAGCMTACCTAAAAAGGATATGAAAATATATGGATTAATTAAAAAAATGGTATTCAGAGGTAACATTTTTCAATAYCTAATGAACCTTAATCCTAACTTTGTGATGATTCCTATATTTCCTTTTCCCATGCAAACTGACGCAATGTGGTACAACGTTTATGTTTACAATAATTATCCTGACTTTAGCTTTCCAGCTAAAATTGTTGATTTGGAATATAGAAGGGCACAGTGGTAAAAGATCAAGAAGCAGTAGGACGTCACAGCTTTCTTCTGTCAGAGTCATTGGGATTTAGACCATCATTTTCTTGAATCTTCATCAAGCCCCCTAACACCACTGAAGATTTAAAAAAAATCCTGTTAGATCTATGCGAGTGATACTCAGAAATAAAGCTTATACAAGAGTGTAAACAAAATTACTTTAAACAAGCACATCTTTACCTCCTTTAAGCCGTATGTATGGGAAKAATTTTCATAGATCAGAAASTATGAACACAATGCACTGAAAGGCSTTGTTTCTCATATGCATTGGAAAAAATGAGAAAGTTGTTAGAAAGGTTATACTGTAATTGTTAGCATTAGGGGAGCTTCTGCAGATCAATGGGAAATGAATTTTCCATGCAGATGGATAATAATGGCATCAGCTTTGTCAGTGTGACAGTCATAGATGCTATGTTATTATCACTCAGTGTGTGTGTGTTCTTGTGCATGAGTGCACATGCTGATATATTTACATAAAAGCAATCCTTAAATCAGTGGTTTGCTGTTTTTGTTCCTCTCTTTTTCTTCTTACATAAGAGAGATGCAAATTTGCTTAGATGTTGACAATATAAAGAATGTGTACAAGTATGCTTTAAGAGGGTTAATTTTAATTCTTGACAATTTGATTTAGCCTTGATTCCAGTTCTCCATAACAAATAAGATGATGTAACATTTATTTCTTGCACCTTCCTGAACACCCTATCTATTAATTGATTTATTTTTGTCCAGCTTCATTTTAGATAACCTAGCTTTTTCTGAAATATAATTTATTACTATATAGTGATTTAGAGAATTTTGTAATGGTAGATTAGCTCAGTGAGAAAATTATACTTTCTTATATACTTTGTTAAGAGATGTGGGGTTTAGAACAGAGATTCCTGGATACAGTGAGAGAAAGTCTAATTGCTCATGTCATGCAGAATAATCAGAGTTTCATGAATTTTGACAAGAAACCAGGATAGTTATAGGTCTTTCATAAACATAACAAATAAAGAAGGAACAGTCAAAATAGGTGGTTCACACAGGAGCCATTTTCAGGAATGGTTTCTCCCACCAAACCAGCTTATGCAGAAGAAGCCATGGGAAGAAACAATTTTTCCAGAGAGAAAGAATGAGGGAAGGTGTGATCCCTACAATGAGATAAAGCTTTTGTCCGTCTAATTTTTACATTAGGTACCTAATTTGCAAATGTGATATAATCCGTGAAGCATCTAAATTCCATAGGTTTTTTTTTTGTTTGTTTTGTTTTTTTTTTTTTTTTTCTAAAAGTCACTGAAAGTTAAGAAGTTAAGTATGTGGTTTGCTCAAAGCCACCAAAGCCAAGAAATGCCACATCTATCCCACAACTCATAATATTTTGTTACATTTTTTTTCCTGTGCTTGCAATATTCAAGAAGCTTACTTTTGTGTTTTATTTAATTTACATAAAATGCTGGCATAGCCGCTGGAGTTGAGCTAGACTGTAGACCTTCCTATTCCAAAGTAAGTGTTGTAACCTCAGAGAAGTAGTTTTGCTCCAGTGGATACTATATCGTGGCAATAGAAGATGATATCCACTCTCCTTTAGATAGATACGTTCAACTTCTGTTCACCTCTCCCTCCTGTTTCCCCTGCTATYGTCAGCTGGAGTAATCCCTGCTGCTGCCTGAAGCGGTGGTGACTGAGAAAGCCCCTGGCACGCTTGCAGCATTTACACAGAAAGGCAAYACTGCAGGCTAAAATACCTTAACCCCCCAAAGAAAGCTAAATTCCTGAAYGAGCACTTTAAACACAGATTAATTGGTTAAAGTATTGCGCCAGGCACCAGTGGCGTCTTTTTATTTCTGCCTGTTTGAAAGGCAGAAGTGAAATCTGCTCAGTTTTTGAAAAAGGGAGTACCTGAAGGAGAATCATCTTTTCTAGAAATTCTAATACTGAGGGGATGAGAAAAGGCTTCCAGTACCTAAATTCCAGAGGTGCGGAGAACTTAAGCCATGTTAGYGTTTCAGTATTTTTTTGCATTCATTCAAGCAACTTTGTACGTGAGATGAAGGTTTTGTTAATCCCATTCTGAGATGGACRACCAGTCTGTGGGCCGCGTGTGGCTCTCTGCAGCACCAGGTGTGTGAAATCTAGGGGCTGGGTTCTGCGCATTAAAGCACTTGTAAATCTGGGGTTATCTGTCAGGAAATAAAGTGAAGGATTAAAAAAGACGGGGACTAGACTACAAATATATTTTTTTCAGGTTAACCAAGATAATAAATTTAAAAAACAAAACAAAACAGAGCAAAACCCCAAAATGAGAGCTGTCTTTATTTGGCTTCCAGCATACGAAATTATTTGTTGCTGTCCTACAGATGCTTTGTAATGCTGAATAACCAGACAAATGTGTAGGTATATTGGTTTTGAGATCTTAGATGAATTAGTTTTTTGTCCATCTACTTTGTCCTAAGAGATATTATTTCTTTTTTGGGGGAAGAAGGCGGGCAGGGATCAGTTTATTTTGTTTTTCTTCTCATGGTTGACTAGCTGTTCACTCAAATTTTGACTACTGAGTTTCTCTATTCCTGTTAGTGGCTACTATGGACTGAAACCCTTGGCTACCTTCTTCTTCACCAAGTCAGCATAGACTGTCATGTTTCTGCTCCCTGATCAGTTATGATCAGACTGTGAGGAAAATGAAAGCTGAATATATAAAAATCTCCAATTCATATAGTTAATTCCCAATGTGCCTCGAGAGTAAGAAGAGTGGAGAAAAGAGAGACAATTTTCCAAAGGTCCAGAGGGAGTGTAAATGTCCACAAAGACAGGAGTACATGTGTCCCCACATCTAAAGGGAAGGCTTTCTCATGAAAGCAAAATCTTGAGGACTCCAGTCTCTGGGGAAGAACCAGGGAAATGACATATACAGCTGCCAATGTTACCAGGGATGTGCATCTTGACTATTCATATAGATTTTCTAGATGTATGGAAATCTGATAGATTTCTGCTAAAAGCTGTAGTCTGCCAAGAGTAGTAAGGTGGTATTAGCAGAAGCAGGAAGGAGTGAGTGATTGCTTGAGCAAGGGACAGTGCCTGAAGAACTGGCCCAGTCTGGCGCTCAAGAGGAAATGGGAACACTACACATAATGAGAAGAAGACCAAGATGATGTTTTCCTGAGATACCTTCCAAGTACCTACCTTGTCCGTAGAAATTCTCTCCAGTGTAAGATGGGAATAATTATGCTCTAACASCTTTCTTGCACAGGTCCAAATGAATGTACTGGTAGCATAGGACAATGGTGAATCAAACTTGTAGAACCTATTTCAGAATTAGAAGAAATTACTAACTGCCCATGCCATTTATCAGCAGTAGTGTTTCTTTTTTCATCTATTCCTTTAGATGTCCTTTGTGTAAACTTCAGAGATTTTTTTTCAAAGTTTTAGAAAGTAAAACTTCATTGCAGCATTTTTAAAAAATCTGACACAGAGACAAAAATATGATTTATTTAAAACAGTATGATTGGTAATGCTATTTATAATTTCATGTAACATTTGTATTTTTAAAATAAATTTGATCACTAATGTTACCAATGTTTTCCTAGTGATACTGACATAGGCCTGATATTCATGGGCCTAATTTCAACTACTATTGCACCTTCTAGACAAAAAATAGACTTCACACCTATATCTCCTGGTGCCTCATATTACAATTTAATGAAATACTGAGTCAAAGAGCTTTTCTGAAGTATTTTTGCTGAAATACTTCTGCAAGTGGCAGATGGCAACACCCAGTAGACTGCAGGGAGGGAAGTCTTGCAGGACTTAATTATATTGCATTGTAAGGAAAATTGAAACTTGAAAGAGTTTTATGTTGCCTTTTTTTTTTTTTTTTTTACAGTATGTATGTCATGGGCCACCCAGTTTCCACTCTTGTTCGAAATGACTTGCTTTGATTATAACATGTCTGAAAAACATTTGACTCATTTCATTTTCTATTCAGAAAAAAATAATTTTGTAAAAGGTTACATTATTTTTCAAAACAACTATTTGTTTTTATACTTCAGTAAAAACATGTAGCAGGGAAAGTGGCCCCATCAGGATGAGAATGAAAAGTCTTAATTGAAAATTATTCCAGATCTATCAGACAGAGTCATCAAGAGATGATTTATTTGTCTCAGCTATAGGGCAATGTCTGTAGTTGTGTAAACCTTGCTAACTCTCAATACAAGAGTGCATCTAGCCTTCTGTTATCTTTCTGAGATATGTAAATATTTTATTCTGTTTCAATTCATGCATGCATGTTTGCMTCTCCTGGGTATTTTTTTATTTCTATTTTAATCTTGACAAAATTTCAAGATATGCTTACATTCCACTGAATCTATTAAACTCTGGCACTGATTAAAATGATTGTAAAGAGAGAACTCCAAGTGGGAACATTTTATTCCCATTTAGGAGGTAGTTTCATATTGTTAGAATAGTGATCATTAAGGGACCTAAGCTAGGCAATACACAACGCTCCCAAGCTTTGCATGAAATAACAGGACACATAGCATACAAATCCTAGCATGTTTTTTACAGGCATTTACCCTTATAATCTTTCATTCCAACAGTATGATAAGTACTCTCTACAGTGTAAGCACAATAAACGTAGATAAAGATAGGTTTCAAAATTGAATGCTCAGCATAAAACAGAGAACAGTAAGGGGACAATGAGTAAAGACTGGGAAATATAGGCCAGTGTTGACTTGGAAGCTGAAATTGCTTCCATGTAGGACTGAAAATCTGTAATATCTATATTCAAAACAAAACACAAAAAGTATCATAGAAAAAAATACTTTTGAATGCCTAGGAAGCTTCAGGAAATATTTTTTTGAAAAAAGTGTCCATCATTTTTTGAAAGGATCAATTATAGCTCCTTTTATTAAACAGTTCATTTAATAGACTCATACTGGGTGATGCTGGTTTCATTTTGTCTAGTAACCTGAAGCTGAGAGTCGCTAGYGTAGATATGTAGAATGATTATGGAATAATCATAGATATATCTACACTACATAGATATGTAGTGTAGATAGTGTAGAATGATTATGGAAGGAGGGCAAGATGCATGACTTCAGCAAAATAAACCTTCCCCTCTTCTACTCTGTAATAATCACAGATCTCCATGGCATACTTTGTTGAGACTCTGCATCTCATACAAGCCTGACATCCCTTAAAGCTCATCCCTCCTAGCCAGTGGGAATGTACATCTGTTGGGAGATTTTTAGAAAAGAGCAAAAGACTTCTAGTTTGCATATGCTTGCCTTTGGAAGCTATTGTCTGATTTGCTACATTTTATTATTTCTTTATTTATTGCTGCATTAAATATTCTCATAAAAGTCTATTTGAAGTGCTTTTGCTTTTCCTTGCTATGACAAAGTGATTAACCTTCCATTGACTGTGATAACAAGTTGCTACCTCTTGATATGTGGACGATTATACACAGCCAACACTTTATATCTCTAAAAAAAAGCCCCTCTTTGTTTGGTGAAATGTAATATGAATGCAACTGTTTGTCACCTCTAAAAAACACCACAAAACCCCTAATATTCCAGGCATGAATTTACCGTTTGAGGGTGAGAGGGGAGCTATAGCTGTGTCCATTATTACTGGTTATATGAGCTCCTGGATTGCCAACTTCAGTCTTCTGGTATCAGAGGCATTTTGAAAACCTTAGTCATAAACTCCATCTTAAAACTCAACATCATTTTTTTGTTTCATTTTGCCCCCATGGCTAGTACTCTGAGATTGTTTCAGAAGAAAACCTACTAAAAATCACTAACAGCTTCAGACACAATCAAGAAATTACTATAGCAGTGTCTGAACCAACACTATTGGAAGCAGCCAACAGAAACACTGAGGGGTTCAAGCTTTTCCATTAAAATTATTGCATTAACTCAGCCATCACACAAAAATACTTCCAAAAAAGAGGAAGTTACTTAGCAATTCTAAGGAAGTAGCAACATAATCCACTCCCTTGCTAAGTTCCTGTGTAAAACTAGTCTTTAAAGCCCTGTCAAATTGCCTTCTTTTTTTTTTCCTTTGACACAAGCCCATTAACTTCACAGAAAAGCGGGAATTTTGCCAGCAAATCTTTTAAAGTGAAATGAGCTTGGAACTTAAAGCTATTAAAAGTGTGAAATTTAATGCAAACAACACACATTAGCTTGAATGTCTGGTGAACCTCTAAGTGCTTTACATAATCATTTTGTTTCACCTGTACTGTTTAATTACCAGTTTCTTATCAATAACCTCCTTAGGTTATACATTTAGCTGTGTGCCAGGCAAGTTCTTTGATCCCTTAGTATAGAAATACTCTAAGGAGAGGATTTCTAGATGTGCCTGAGGGAATCAGACATCTAACTTCGACGGAATGGTGATTAATCTTGAGAAAGAACTTAAAGGTTTCTATATAGGATGCAGAATACTCCTTTTACTTTCATTTTTTTTTATTCTGGTAATGCTTAGAAACCTCACCTATTATGCTAGCTATTAAACACATAAACAAGACAAGGTAATGTGGTAAATAAATAGTGACCAACCCTCATCTTATGTGAGTGCATATACGGAGTTTTACTCCCAAGAGCAGCCATCACAATGACACACAGTAGTTAGTCCATTCTGCGGAGCAGCAGATCTTTCCTAGGAAGAGATACCATGCAGACCTGTGGCTCATGCAGTTTAACCAGATGCACCAAAGAAGACTGGAAAGACTGGACTTCCCTGAAGAAGTGACATGCCACGGAGTGAGCACTTCGGCATCATACCAGCCCTGTGAGTTATAGTCCCAAGTAGGTCCAAGGSCTCTAAACACAATCTGTCCTAACTATAGCTGAAACACTATGCTGCAAAGCAATTAGGTGCTATTTTTTTCTTTGCAAAGAGACACATGACAAGACTATAACTTTAGTTCAGAAGTGGTTTTATTTCTTGGGTAAGAGTGAAGTATCTTATGAATGCTTTGTGAATCACAACTAATTAAACATGCAATAGGGATGAACACAAAGGCCATCTGAAGGAAGAGAGATGCTAGTAGAAGAACAAAGTGAAATGAATGGCGTAAGCTAGCAGTAGGAAAAAAACTAGCTTGCAGAAATTCAATTACCAACAGCAAGCTATGGTTTTCGTTCCTGGGCGGCAGCTGTGGAGGGACCATAGGATCCCAAACGAGCCTGGATCTTCCCTGCTGCTCTTGCTAGTTTCAGCTGTTGCTGGAAACTCCCAYGCCTAAGTGCTGGCTTCACTAGCACTACTGCTGCCTCTCCTGCCCCATGTGATCAGAGGAAAATGTAAAGGGAGGATTTTTATTATTTTGCATCTTATTACCTTCTGAAGAGGAATCTTGTTTTCCTTCTCAGAGTTAGTTTATTTTGGAAGAGATTACTATTTTATATTGGTCAGATTAACTATTTTAATGTAGATTTCTAATCATTAAATAAAAGCCTTGCAATTGGGAGGACAGGAACCACAGAAAGGATTAATAGATTTAGTGAGTGCATGTTGGAGGAAATACTCTTGTCTACAAGTTCGGTATATATCTTCAATTAAAAACAAATTTTAAAATGTTTCTTTTAAAAAATCTTTGTAGCCTTGACTATATTAAGTGAAGTTAATTTTGTAATTGTTAGAAAAGTGCCCATGACAGATTAGTATTTTCAAACCAACATGGTAAAAATTGTGTGATGTAGAAGCAATTTACACTTTTTAATCAGTACATTGTTCTTGTTGAAGGAGATTATTGTGTTCACTGACAGCCAATTTTCTAGTGATGAATTGTATAAAAACYGTTCTCGCTGATATTTTTAGTAAGTAGTTGAGCAAGTGGTAAGCTAATTTTTATGTTTTCCTTTACAGATCAAAGCCTTTTAATTATATTTCATACCAGTGTTACAGATAAACATATGACAGTAGCCACATTAYAGAATTTGTTAGAACTTTGATTAGTCTGTGTTGTTATTTAGACTCATTCCTCTCTAAATTTTTATTCTTTTATTTGTTTATCCAGTTCCTGAAACAATGACCAGGGAAGTCAATGGGGAAAATCTCTTTCCCTAAAATCAGTTTCACAGGTTTCAGATCAAAACTTAATGACAAAACTCTTGATTGAAAAAATGCCTGATATAAGCATTTTTTTCTATGCTTTAGTTTCCAAGTACTTTCTCTTCCCCTCCCCTCTTCCTCTCCAAGTAGAAAGCAGTCATAAAAGATTTGTTGACAAGGAAGTGGWTTCTTCCCCCAAAAAATCTTAATTTAGTCTGTGAATCTGGCCTCAAAATGCTAATATATTCTGTGCACATTAATTCTAATTTCAGTAAAATGCTGGATGTAAAGGAACTGTAGCAAAAGTATGGATCAGGAAACAGGTAKGTATGACACTGGCTTGTGTTCCTGAATGAGATAAATTGAAAAGGGGAAAACTTAGCGTTTTCATTTTTATATTCCTTTCTCATAAAAAGATACAATAGTTCTGCAAGTGTAAAATGCTCTTCAATCCTCATCTGTTGAGAGGAGCAAGTGTCCTTTTGTCAGCCTCTGCACACTTGCCTAATGCAAAGGAGTCAAGTACACTCCCTCTCGATCCCTCTCCTTGAAACTCTCAGATCAGTTGCACACCTGTTGGTGCAACAGGCACCTATGGATGAGAGCTTGGTGCTGACCTCCACCAGGGACTGCTGCAGAAGTCCTTGAGGCAGTGGGTCCAAGGAGTTCTTCTTTTAAAACAAAATCAGTTCTGCTGTGACTTTTCCTCCAGGCTTTTCTAGGCAAGATAGGGAGCACCCTTCATCCTTCCTGTGCTATGCACTGTGTTGAAAATAATTCAATATCCCTTGGGGCAAAGAAGAGATAGCATGTGCAAATAGCAAACCTGACTCAATATCTGATATTCTGGAGTAATGTTATTTCTCTTGGGAAATCTTGAACAATTTCAAACGATGTGGCACAGGAAAGGTGGAAAGAACAGCCCATAGTCTGCAAGCAGTAACTGCGAAGAGATGATGAGGATTTGAGTCACCTCAGGGTACAGTAGAATCTAGAGTCACTCAGCAGCTGAATGCTTTTCAGGCTCATAATTTGGATGAAGTTATTACWTTTTTGCAGGAGTCCCATCTTAATTCCAAGTCTTTTTCTTTCAGACCTGGCCAACGAGGCTTCAGATTAGTCTCTGCAAAACTGTGGTTATATAGAAAATGACTAATAGAGATTCTGGTCTCTTTTTGATTTCTCCTCTTTAAGTGAAATATGAGATGAATCTGTGCTGAAAGGGCACCTGTGCTGAAAAATGAGGCTATCTACTTGATGMGAGTATTGAATGGCTACATTTAGCATAGCATCACAACGTAGAAAATTATAAGCGGACAGCTACTGAGCAGTAGTAATATTAGAACTGTATTAATAGGTTTATATCATAGAGTTAAACATTTTCAAAAGGTAGTAGACTATCTACATGCTTAAAATTTTAACAATAGGCACAGTGCAAAAATTCAGTTAACTGCATAATCACAAAGCTATTTGTAATGTGTGTATATGTTACTGGAAAATCATAAATCCTGATAGCTAATTCCAAACTATAAAAACTCAAATATTGACTTCATCTAGAAGTTGGTCAACACCATGTAATACCACCTCACAGAGACACCTGAACTCYCTGATTAAAGATAGCTTAGATATTAGATCATTTAGTGGGTAACAAGGAACTGCTGGCAGGTAATGCCAGTGTCAAACTATTCAGCCTACAAATAAATCTGTCCAGAGCTATTTCTAYACCAGAGTCAAAACATCTAGAAAACTCTGGGATATTTCAGTACTCCAATGCAATTCAGACACATTTTGTGTATTTTTCTTTGTTCATTTGTTTGTTTTAAGGCTGTTTATTTAGGTATTCTTGTTTATTTAGAGTGTTCCTGCATTCACTGGTCAAGAGATCAGTGGCTTTGGAAAAAGACCTATGCCGACAGTTGTCTTTTACAAAAAAAGTTAAAAAGGCAGAATTTGTTGCATTAAAAAGCTGCATTAGGAACTACTACTGTTCCAAGGAAAGAGAAATTCTGACATTCTGGTACTTTTATTTTGTTTTTGGATTGGTTTTAATATTCTTGATGGTAGTTCATGGGCAAAGATGAACCTTCTGATAACCAGGATCTGCTCCCCTGTGTGCTGAACACCACAGTGAGGAGTTTGCCTTTTAGACTATGGCTATGCCTGCAGCCTAAGCTAGAGACCATCGGAGCAGTCTGCCCTGGAAATCATAAAGATCTAGATGATAATGACTGGATCTGCATGTGAAAGGAAAATATATAATTATTTTGCCAAGTGGATATAAAAATAAATGATCACTGCTGCCACCTAAGTGCTCAGGAGAGGCATTGATTTGAAGAGCTCTCTGTGACTATGTGTCCTGCCATCAGTCAATGGAATTCCTCAGTGGAATAATAATATTTCACACTAACTGTATATTGTACACTTCCAAGGATTGCAGCACATCACACACATGCCAATTAATTAATTCCCCAAACTGTGCTAGGAAGCACTATGCCCTGGGAACTATTATTAAACTGCTTTAGAAGTAGATAAACCGAACCAAAGCAAATAACATATGACATAAAGTTGGCATCCAAGCCAAAAGCTGAAATCTGGAATCTAGATTTTTAATCATATCTTAGTTTAATCTATAATCATATCTAGTAACCACTACATAATAGTACTAGCTATTGGTCTCATTTACCATTACACTTGATTAGTTTTTCACCTTTTTACAAACACAGAAAGAGAGAGCTGAGAAACCATATGCAGACGACTTTCAAATACCTCTTAAAATATATTAAAACATTTCTTTTAATGTTGTGGCTTTATTTATTTATACACAATATTTATTTATGCACAATATTAATTGTCCTAAAATGCATGCTAAATGGCTTTGCTTCAATCTGTAATCACTGGGAAGTGCCAGGTTTCCATTATATTTCCAAGCTTTTTGTATTCTTTAAATATGATCTCTAACTCATGTCTCAGTTAAGAACTTTGACAATCTCATTCTAATTATTGCTTGAACCTTTGTATTTAATCTGAATTTATATGCAGTACTCTTTGAGCATGACATGTACTCTTTAATGTTAACAGTCACTTTGCCACACAGTTCTCAAATTGAAAGAAAGGATAGACACATACGATGAAGATATTTGGTATTGAGAGGGKTTTTTTTTAATAGTCTCCAAAGCAAAATAAAACTGAGGAAACGGAAATAATATATTCATATTATTATATATATACTTATATTATTTTCAAAGGAAAATAATTGATATTGAAATTATTGGCATGTGGACATGCCTTTAGCAAAGTTCTTTTTCGATTAATAGATTTTATGCTCATCCACATTTTCTCCAATCATGTCTTTTTTGCTAGGTCTGATCCAAAACTAACAGCAGTTAGTGAGTGTGCAAAGATTCTGAGAGCTGACAATTTTCTGCTTATGAGTTCCAGCTGATGTTATAAAATTGCTTAATTGACTGAAGCCAATTGAAGGTCACATAGAACCCAAGACCCAGACAGGAGAAGTTGGGGGAACCGTATTCTGTAACCTTAGTTTTTGTAAAAATTCAGCATTGTGTACCATGTTGAATTCCTCTATAATGAGAGGAATATATATAAAGAGATAGTCCCGACAACGTTTTATCCCAAAGACGGGGAACAAACAATAGTCTGAAGACATTTTTTCCTGCTGAATGGAGAGGRACATGAGATGACCTTGTTGACACAAAACATCTGATGTCTAGACTACTAAATTGAGATGAGTTTGACTTAGATTTTAATCAGTAGTAGATTCCAAAAGACAACTGATTGTAACCATCCTTTGTAGTTAAAAAGTAGAATTTTTCTCTTTTCAGTTCTAAGAACCAGATCTGTGGATCAACAAGGTGTATCTTTGTGTTTATCTAGCGGAAGAATAATGTRTTTTCCCTTCCCTTCCTTTTCCTTCCCTTCTCTTCCCATCCCTGTCCCCGTCCCATTTAGTTTTCTTCRGGCTTAATGAACTACATTGGCTCTAAGAGGAATCTTACAAGGACTAGAGCTGGCATAAAATATGAGCAGAAGTGTGCAGCAGAGAAAAGAAAAGGGAGGAGAGGGAAGGGTAGGGAAGGAATAAAATTTCCCCTTTTTGGTAGTGGTAAACTGTTAAATCAGCTTGTCATCTTGGTGCTGCTGCTGGTAATCATAGACATTTACGTTCAGATGAAACAGCTGAAAATGAGAAGAATGCATTTACAGATTATTAGGGAGAATTTCTGTTTGAAAAAGCTATTCTTTACACAAGCAGGTATGGACATTTTTTTTTCAACACTATGCAAAAATCTATCAYACAGTGTTGGGAAAAGCCCATGCTTAACTAGTAAAAATTATAAAACTAACAGAAATACTTTCAGAATAATATTTGAAAGACATTAGATGTTTCTCTTCTCAGCATTATAGTACTATTTGACCAGGGGCAATAACACTCAAACTMTTTTCAATCCCTTTTTGTACTTCAATATGACTGCTGCAGTCAGAACACTGCCATGATGAACACTTATCTTCAAAGAGCTTTACAGATATAAAAAGCCTAATTTTGCCACTTCTAATAGTGTTATGTTGAGGGTCAGGATAGCAAAATCAGAGTCTGGGTCCAAAGCCATTACTCACATTTAACAGCCCCGTTCTCCATCTACTTACTTTAGGCAGTGTGGTATCACTAGAAATAGGCACAAAGTGCAGTAAAAATGTTCAAATATATTTCTTCATATTCTTTTCTGTTATGATGTTGAAGATGGTTCAAGAGTATCTCAGAAAAAAATATAAGAATTTCAAAATTTTCTGGCCACAATTAAAATAAATAAAAGCGCTTTTAACTAGTAACCTTTTGTMAGTTAAGGCATATAAACCTAGTATAAAATGAAGATGAGAGGAATATATCTAAAGAAGCTAAATACTTCCTAAAAGCTTGGACCCTATGCGTGAAAGAAACCCCACATTATGACTCCCTACCACCACTCTCCAGCAATATATTAAACTTTTACTCATGACAGATTGTTGGATTTAAACTTAAGCACCRTTCTTGCAGCCCATTTATAATGTTCAAAGTAAATGTAATTTAATGTATTACTCTCATCATCTCATTTTCAAAATTAGTGGGTTTTATTCCCAACAAAACACATGAATSTTCTGTTTGAAGCAAAACCTGTATCATCTAGTTGATGGATTCAGTAAAAAAAGCAGAAGTTTAAGGAGACAGTAAGATAAGTGCACTATCTTCATGCACCATATATTACCTTCTAATAAATTGAGTAAAGCATTTTTAGAGTTCAGAGAGCTTATTTCTATACTTATTTGCTAAAGGAGTTATTTATTTATTTAATGAACATTTGTATATAGTGTGCTGCTGTGGATAGGATAAAGTTTGGGTCCTTATCTATGATTGCATTTTTCTATGCTGAGTGAGGAAGTGGTAGGGCAGTGTGTGCTGTCTTGTCATTTATATAATTATTTATGATGTTGAAATTAAGGTTGTTACTGAATCTGTGAAAAAATTCTTATGTGTGTATATATTTGGCGTAGAGAAAAAGATTTATCTGAATGATGTGTATAACTGAAAAACAGCATAAAAGAAAGACAATTCATAGATTAATGCTATTCTATTCTTTTTGAATTTTTGAGTGAGTAAAGAGAAACAACAAATTCAGTGGTTCCTTTTTCCTATATTTATTATGCACATAAAAGAGTGGCTTCATTGTATTAGATTCACACATTTATCATGAAAACAATCATAGCTATATCTAAGAAAAAGWAAGATTTGTAGAACTGACTGAAAGGTACTGTGAAAGCAGAACCATTAACTTGGAAAAACTGCTATAATTTATTGTCTTGAGTGGTAGCTGCTATTATCATTTTTTTTTCAATAATGAAGAGCTTGTAGAATACCTCCAAACCTTATCATGTGYGGTTATCTCAGTTCCAATGGAGATCTATATCTACAAATCCCAAGACTCTCCTACTAACGTAACCAAAGTACCAGGAATATTGAAACATTCATCCACTACCATGAGTAGAAAGTAGACTGCATACCCAAGTAAGAATGAAAATGCCCTACGAAGAAATGGAAGATTGAGGGTTTTCTACTCCTCATCTTCATCTTTCTCTCAAACCCCTAGGTATTTGGATTTCACATGAAGAAACTTCAGATCTGATTTCATCAATTTTTTGAGGTTTGGGCAATGTACTCTGCGTTAGGCAAGGGCCAYCAACACGATGTAGTGGGCAGAACTGCTAACTCCTGTGTGTATTCTCTTTCAGCAATACTTAAGATTGTCCTGTTAGTTCCCTCAGCAGTTATAGGTGATGTCTGTACTTGGCAAAATGAATGCATATTATGCTGAACTGCTGGAGAAGAACCTTTGGTCAGTAAGTATAAGTATCCGTTTTAGTATGATTACAGCAGAAACCTACTTTTGTTATTAGTRCTGTTAAGCAGTTAATTTTGTTAATGCTTTCTTGAAAATACTTTAACATATGGTAGTTGTARCTCTATTTTTTTAAGCCTATGAACAGTTGTATGTGCAACGGAAAAGTTACCTGGAACAGCTTTGCACTGGAGCTCTCCTGCTGGCTTTGCTGATGTAAATATTGATGTTTTTTTGGCACTACATTCTCCTAATAATAATAAAAAAAAAAGCCCCTAAAAAGACCCCGACTTGTATTAGAGCTTCARCACCATAGGACTATAACAAAGGAAAATCCTTTCCTAAAAACGTTAAAAATGTGATTCTTTTTTCTGGGAACAGTTGCCTGTACATTTCAGTAGGTTTCAAATTAGTCTGAACATAACAGCACTGCATTCCTCTGCATATGCTTCTCTATTGATTTCTAATAAGATGGGTGCAACTCCTGCTTAATCAGTTGAATAGCATACGGCTGATGTTCTGACTGGGTCTGACGCACTTTGCATTAAATTGCTAGCTAGGTCTATGTTCAATATTCAGAGTATCAAATCCTCACTTTCTCATCGTTTGCTAACACAAAAACAGATCTCTTCCACTCCTGAAAAGATATCTTGCTCCTATACATTCAATTTATTAAAGACACATAAGATCATAGCAGGTGATAGGGAATGCAAGGATAAAATAAAAGAGATGGGTTGGCAGGTTTCTGATGGGGTGATGTGATAGAGAGAAAGCCATGCAAGCAAAGATTAAAGCATCAGAGAAACCACGTAAGTCTTTATTAAAGAARTATCTATGCCTTGCTTATACCAATAGCCACAGGGGTACAAAAATAGATTTCATGGGGAAAAAATATGATATGTCCTGAGAAATGATTATATTTGGAAAATTTTTAGTACAGTTGCCAGGTTTAAATTAGCATATGTAAAAATACCGTAGTACTAGAACCTGATCAAATTTTATGTACAATTATATGTGTTAATACCATCCGCTCTTTTGAGCTGATTAGTGGTCCCCCACGAAGCTGGTAGAAGACAGTTTCTTCACAACAAGAGRCATAGGTACTGAGGTAACCGGCTTCTCTCTAGGACCTAAAAGATTTAACATGCTACCTAGCACAGTCAGATAACGCTTGAATCATCATTTCTGCAGAGAAGAGACTATATGACACACATTTTAAAAGCCTTCCTTCTAAATAGTGCAGAGAGGTCTTTCATATCTGCAAGTGTCCTAGATGAAGTTAAAGTTTGTTTGTCTGTTTGACGTCTTTTTAACAGATGTGAGAAGTGTGATGGATTTCAATTCATTTAGACACAGACTATCTGGGGACAAACGTAATATACTAATGATCTCTGGCWGACTGTCCTAGCAATCATACTAAGAGCAGAGCAGATGAAGTCTACRCTCCTAATGCTTCATCTTAATAACAATAAATTGTGCCTGGGGACAGTACCTCCCAGTGAACTATAGAATAGTGAGGATAAGCTAATTAAGTGGAAAGTGGATTTCTTGTTTGATCAGACTGTATTTGGTTGATCTGTGATAGTGATGACAGCAATGATAATCAAATCTTATCCGCCCATTCATCTGGTATTTCTAATGTGTTTATTGTAGTGCTGTATCTACATCATCAGTAATGGATATAAAATATGTAAAGACTGCAAACATCAATAAGGAACGATGTATTAATTGAACAACATGCCAGTTGTTGCATTTACAATGCTGGGAAGCTGGTACTCTGGGGAACTTCTCGTTACAGATCAGTGACTGATATGCTGTTATTCACACTCAGACGTTTCTGCCACACAGAAGTTTGTGGTGATACCTATTGTCACTTAGTACCACACAATGAATGAAGTGAAAAAAATCTTTGGTAGGCAYTTAAATATAATTATGTAAAATAAAAATGAGGAGGGATAGCGAAAACTGCTCAGCAGTATTTCACACRCATTATTTACTATCTTACTTTCTTACATACAGAACTGCTTTCTRCAAAGCTGACCAGTGTGTCATTACCTTCTCTCACTTTCTTATTGCCTGATCTGGACTGGCTGCACTCTCAATCAGTCATTCTTTTGAGCTAATTAATCTTCCAAATAAGCATTGTACTGTCCCTCAGGCATTAACTATGAAGTTCTAGTTTCTGCTTTTCAATCACTTTTATGTCTTATTCAGCCTTACACACTTATCTCCCTGCTCCGGCCTTATCAGTCTTCCCTTTTGTGACATGAATTCAGGGAATCTCTATAGCTTTGTAGCTAGTTTCAGCCACTACATACTGCCATCAACAGTTTCAGCTCAGCTGACGGCTGTGTTGCAGATTTTGATTCCTTTTTCAGAAGTTTGGCAGTCCTGTATCCTTTTCCATTTCTTGAGCTTCCAGAATGAAGGTGGCTATTTTTAGCTTGTGAAAATAGCTTCAGCCTCAGCCTATCTGTTTAGTCCAAGCATACTGCGTTCTCCACCAAATATTCCGACCTGATCAGTACTTTTATTCTGAATTTCCTTTAACAAGCATACAGGTGAAAACTGATGTACGAAAATGCTGACAAACAATGACTTTCATTTCTGTTTTTCATGAAGTGTCTTAATAGCACTTAAGGACATTTGAAAGACCAAAAGAGATAACGCCTTTAAATGGAGGCTATATTCCTATGAGCTAAAAGATAACACTGATTTGCGCATGAAAATTATGCATATCCTGACATATGCATATATATACATGTATATATATATATGTAGATACACACGCAAATGTGTACATTAACTTCATCTAGCTCCCCAGTCTTCCTGTGATTTCTTGTACATGGCGGAAAATACACTGAAAAATACAGATATGAATTTCTGTGTATTCATGTTCTATTATTTTTGGGGAGGTGCTAAAATTCACAAGCATCTTAAAGATGAGGAAATATGCTAGCATATTTTATCTTAAATGTGGAAGCACAAAGTTGTTTAAATACCAGACACCTGTTTTCCTCTGTGTTGGACAGAAACCACCACGAAGAAAATGCTTATGAAGAAAATAGTTGGCATTCAGCATTCAATTGCTTCAAGCAGAAGGGCCAAGGACGTTGAAAAGCTGGTGCTGGAAGGTTCTCGTTCATGGTCTTCTAAAYTAAATTCCCAATTATTTCCTTTTGTTGCACTGTATAGACTACAGACATGTTTTGTGTTCAGAGCATTTGGCATCTATGTCAGATCCAAGAATTAGAGCTGTCCCTACAGTTACTACCTAGCCACAATTAAGTTCACTGAARGTAAGATATGAAATACTTAACTAAATAGCACCTACTTTGTATCTTTATTACTGATCTTAGCTTCCACTACACCTTCCTAACATCTGTGCTGTTGAGAACAAAACATCCAGCTGAAAAACATTTCTGAACATAAACTGAACATTGATATCTATATGTGACATAAGTAAACCCAAGTAACTTTGACTCATTGCTAATGTAAATGTGAATACATTATTTGTAGCAATGAATGGTGGTGCCATTAGCTGTTGCCAGAATTAAGACACAAAATTGGAATGTGACATTTAACTTTTCACRTGAACAGTGTGAAACAGCACAGTGGATGGTATGGTATATCAAAATGATGATTTTATTTTTCTGAATATGTTCTATGTTGTCCCTCTTTGGCAGAGAAGGGGCTAAATGATAGATTCAGTGAACATACAAACATGTATACATGTAAATATTTGAGTACAAAGGGCATAAAATAAAACTTAAATTTACTAAAGCTTAATGGAGGAATATTGAACACACCATCTGCTAACTGTTTCAATGAGAACTGGAGCAAAAGGGGTAGAAGACCGTGTTACTTCTACAATATTTTATAGAAGAGGAAATTTTGGGAATACTCTCTGCCAGTTTCATGTATGTGATGCCCAAAATGTACTGCACTCACTGCTTCCTTTAAAAAATAATAATAATCATAATCATATCTATGTGAAACTTAATGAATTGAATTTCTGAACTGTTCCAATATTTACAATGTTTTAATGATCTTAAAACAGAATTCTTACACAGAAAAATAAGTTTCAGTGGGAAAAAGTACTCAGATAGCAAAACACTATGTTTAATTAGATTATTTAAAAGCTTTTTATATGAAAAATAATTAAGAAAAATCCTGAAAGATATATTAGTTAAATATTTTTTAAGATATGTCCAAAGATTTTTTTTTTTTTGCCCCATATGCAAGTCTGTAAAAATTGAGCAAGTCTGTAAAAAATTGAGCAAGTCTGTAAAAATGTAAAAATTGTTTTGGAGATTTTGTAGCTATCAGGGAAAATTATTTTACCATAGGGAATTTGTATGAAATATTCATTCAATTAAGTTTTCAAAACCCTCTGATCCATTCAACTACTCAGTCAAAATGAGCATATTCTAGGACCAGAGACATTGGTTTTGTGATAATACACACAAAGTGATTTCTCAAGCAAATGCACTTTTCTGACTCGAAGATTGATCTAACAATTGTATGATGATAAAGGCTAGTTCTGCACTCAGGAATTCTAGAAAATGTTTTGCTTGCTCTGCTTTGCTGCAAACACAATTTTTAATGCTTTCAGAGCATTACAGCAGAGTTATTAAGATATTATAGGATGAGAGGTACTTTTCTGTTAGCATAGTTTGGTTTGCTGGGTGTTCAAGCTTACGCACGGCCTTCCAATTCAGCATTTCTCTCTGAATAGCATATCTTCTGTGTGCCTATGGGTTTTTATTTTTCCTATTTTGATTAAGCTTATTAACTCTGTTCTGAGATTTTTGTCTTCTCGCCTTTTTTTTCCCTTAATTTGAATGAGAAATGGAGATCTTTCTTTTGGTGCAGATTTTTCAGAATTTAGCACCTTGCCACATTCTGATCTAATCTAATTCTAAGAATCAAGAACTATCACAATGGGCCTGTCCAAAGGTCCAATTAATTAGATTTTCCTGTGTGTAACAGTGATGAGTTGCAAATATTTAAAAAAAAAAAAAAAAAAAAAAAAAAAAACCCAAGAAATGGAGGAAGTATAAGATGATCTTTCCTTAGGCTCTCCTTTATGCTTTAAACATTGCGCTTTTAAAAGTGTATAGTTAGTCTTTTACTTTTAGATGCTTTTCAAAGGATTTTTGGTCTGCTTTAGTACTTCTTTTGCTGTAGCTGGTATACTATTTCCTATTTTTTCCAATTTGTATGGGAAAAGGCTTTTTAATTTTTTTCTAACCTGTAGCTGCATCTTTTGTTCAATTTTTTACCTATGTTGGATTTTTGTTGAACTTCTGCAAATCTTTATGTGATTGTTCATCTTTGCCCTTTTCTTCCCTCTCAAAATGTCTTCCATTGTGAAATGTTTAAGCAGTCTGACTTTTACACTGTGATTATGCTATTGCAGAGTGACTATTCTGGAAAGAAGAAATGTTAGCTATCCAGGGCTAAATAAAGAACTGTTTTTTTTTTTTTTTTTTTTTTTTAGGCAACTGGAGATGCCCAAAAAAGAAGCAGTGCTGATGAATCCACACTGAAATGTGAAATTAAGAAAAAAAAATAAAGAAAAACAGAAGACAAAAGATTCGTATTAAACTACATGTAGGAAAAAGAAAGTCTTGGTCTCATAATGGTCTCATAAGTGACATAGTTAACTTGGAAAGTACATCTATACTAGTGATTGGACTAGTTGCAAAGAAGAAAGGTCTAATGTTTAATTTTTGTGCTCCTGCATGGTCCCCAGAATATGTGTCAATGTTGCACTTTTGCAAAGAAGCTTGCACCAATTGCTGTGGGGAAGCATGCACTCACATGCACACAGAACTAGCCTGAAGGTGGGACTACTCGCAGGGTTAGCTCGGTGGCTTCTCGGCATCTAACTTTAAACATGAATCTGCAGGAGGGAAAAAATTTTGAGAGCACTACTGCTGACCCTGCACATGCACTTTTATTCTAGTCTAGTTTGAGCAGAACAAAAGAAGAATGACCTGTGAAAGTTCAAAATGGCTTAAGGCAGAGTACCATCTTTTGCATAACCTTCCTTTTAGTGAAAATTCATCCATCTATTTTATCTTTTTCAATACTCAACCAATCTACACATAATCTTTCTTGTTTATATTTTGCAAAATAGGATTTAAATATCCTTAAGTGATAGGTCTTATATGAAAGTATTTAGGGAAGTAGAACTTCCACAGTAAGTGTTTTAACATAATTTTTTCTATGTGTGTCTTTAAAGAGTCATGAAAATAATAATAAAATAATAATAATAATAATAATAAAAACTCAATTTCAGGAAACGTTGTGTTACCAGTTCCAAACAGAATACAAATAGTAGATGCAGTGAATGTAATAAATACCGACAGGCAGGACTTGTGCAAGAGCATGTGTTATTTAACTACTTCCTCAGGCAACTTACCTGGGGTATGAAAATTCTTGATTGTTTCTTCTGTCATTGCATTGCAACAACATAGTTGCATCTGTAACCACAATAGTTTTTTAGGACATTTTAGGCTTGGCAGGTTCAATGTTGTTCAATATTGGGAGGGTTAGATGGGAATTCCACAAATCTATTCAAGCTGCATTTCTGGTTTATCCAGAAGATATGGTTCTTGTCATATTTTGAACCCTAAACTGTGTCATGGTAAATCTTAAATAAATGCAACTAAGGGTAGTTATTTTACATGAAACTGGATACAATTCATACACAGCATCTAAACTCTGACCTTCTAATTGCAAAAATATTAACATTATTGGTACAGAAATCTAGTTTATATCTATTTCTAGATTATTTCAATTTTGGGTTATTTGTTCAAATTAATATTTTAAAAGAAGATTACCGTCCTTAGGAAATGGCTAAAATGAATAAAATTTTTTTGGCAGCTAGAGTCACTTTCTGTATTTGCCTTTCATCTATCTGAAATCTGTGGTCTTAGGCCTGGGACTCATTCCACATAAGCTTATATACTTAACCAACGTGACTAAATTAAGAACATAGTCTTCCCAGTGTCCTTATTTAGTCAACAAAAAGACTTACTGCCTTCAAAAGGCTATTCGGCCAACTTAAAGTTAATTCTCTCAGAAGTTGGTGCTTGGCCTCAACTGATCACAGGAAACAGTGACTTGCAGAGAAGACCATATTGCCACTTTAGGCACTACAGTTAAATGCCTGTTTAAATGAGACGAATTGAATGGTAAAGTCTAAAATAATATGAAAAGGCTTGTAGCTGATACCATGTGTTTGCATACACATCTGCATCCCCACCCTGAACGTTTCAGAGAACCAAAAGATATTCAATGTGGAATTAGTCCTGAGCAGGACAGAGGACATCATTTAACACAGTATTATCCATTTTTTAATACTGATGTTAATATATTCAATTTCAAAATCCTTAAGGGAGGGAAAAGCTGTAAAGCACGGTAACTTTGAATGGTGGAAAAGAAGAACTACACAAAAATGAGGAAGCTAATTAAAAGGAAATGTAAAGGAAAACTTCAATGGGCAACATGCATGCACTGGAGACTGTTTAAAGTAAKCATTTTAACAAATGGAAATAATCAAATGAAAAAGATTCYGAAAGAGGCAAACAAACAGCTGGAATGATTAAGCATCACAGAAAAAAAGGTTAATATAGGCAAAAAGACATCCTTCAACAAATGGAAGTCATCTTTAATGGGGAAAACATGAAAGAACAGGCATTTTGACAAAGTAAATAAAAACTACTATAAGGCTAGCAAAAAAGGTTTGAAGAACATCTTGCTAAAGGCATAAAACATAATAAAAATGTTTTAAATGAATCAGAGTGGAATGTTCTATAAAAGAAAAAATGCTAGCACCTTTCTCTGGGACTGGCTCAGGACTGGTTGTTAAGAATCCCATCTCTGAGAGAATAACAGCGAGAGTCAAACTCCTTAGGGTTCATGGTTAGCAGAGAGTGTCTCATTCTGTCAGAAGAAAAAAGCAGTGGTTTTACTTTTACTCCTTTCTGAATAAAAACCTCACAATTGATGCACTTGCCTAGAAACTGAGAAATTTGAAGTCAAATGCTTCCCCAGCTTGAAGGGATTGAAATCCATGCAGAGTGTTCACACAATTAGGATATTTGAAGACAAGAGAAAAAACAATAGGTTGTTCTGATGACTTTCTKGAGGGCCTTCTGTGCCCCCTTCTTTCCAGATCAGGAATGTCATTTTCCACCTGAAGCCCAGAATCACTCACATGGACTAAGTCTCCTTCCTGGAGAGGAAGAAGGAAAGCAAAGTGGAGGAAGAATTGGAGGATTTCTCTAGAGACCAAGGCATTTTGGTAATGCAGCTGCAAGGACAGGATTGTAGGGACAGATCTGGAAGGAACAATCCTGCTACCACACGGAGCATCCCTTCAGTCTTCTGGCTGTAGCACCTGGGACAGCCAGCCCTCTCCTGCGTAGGCAAAACAAATGATTGGCACTATGGTACTATGACCTACTGTTATATTTTTCTACCATGAGTAAGTGCTCAACAGAGCTCAATTACTGCATTTTTCTTCTGATAACCAAGACATCACATATTCACGTTCATATAATTAATTCAGCATGAATAAGAAAGAATCATTTGTGGTAAATTGTGTGTTCTAATTCTTGCTAGAATTCGTGACTCAAAGTTTTTCAAAGACTAGACAGCTTGTGTGAGAATATTCAGAGAAATTCAGATTGGTAGAAGATACAACTATTCTTACACTATTCTTATATTTAAAAGCCTCAAATCAAGTTAAAAATGTGTACCACAACAAATTTTCAAACAGCTCAGCTTGTAGACTGTTTCAATAGCTTCACAACTTGGAATAGAAAGATTTCAGTAACTGCAAATATGAACACCTTTATTAAAAATACAATTTTGTACTTACATGAAAGCATTCAAATATCAAACATGTAGGTATACATCATAATTATTTAATTTTTCTTCTTTTCATGGCACTCATAAGTCTATTTTTGCTTTTTTCACAATCAAAAGTATTAAATATTCCTCTTTGATGTTCATGTTTTTGTATTTTGGAAATGTTATGTAATGTATTAGGATATGTTTTGAATGAAGTGAAATTTCCCAAAGTTATTGGGAGTCATAGAAATTGAGTTTTCTCATGATATCACTTGCACTTTGGGTCTGTCTCTATATCTATTCATAGAAAACAGAAATATCTTTTTYTGATCTAATGCATCATTACATTTTGATGATCAACTTTCCACTGAGTCTGAAATTTGCATTCCCTTTTCTCACCAGAAATGGACTGMAAAGGGGCATCCAGCTACTCTAGCAATTAAGTCTTTCTGGGGAGGCATATTCTGACTCAGACTCACTTTGGATAAAGGATGTATTAGAAAATGAGAGATTTAGAAAAGTAGACTTGCTACAGCTGTACGCACCAAGAATGAGTAGTTTASAGTGTGTAGATCATACAGGATCCTTTACTGTTTCTGAATTCCTGTTTAAGGTTGTACTAGAAAAGGTAAACTCTTATTTGTGCGATCTGTGCCTCTTAATTATGAAATCTAAACAACACAAAGTCTCAGATTACCTCTGTATACCACAGTGCCTAGATTAAGATATCAGTGATATCATCTAACATCACTGAAGTAATGGCATTGGAAATGCCAAATTTGAATGCAGATTTAACAAAACTGAGGTGAATGTGATATGTTGTTTGTCTGGAAAAAGATGGAATGAAGAAAAGAAAGATGAAAAGGCGGCACAAGAGGTAGAAAAAGAGAAAGTAAGGTATGAATCCTGTGACTGGTGCTGTCTGGGGTACCTGCAAGGCAGCCCTGTGCTTGGTCAGTCAGGACGATAAAGCAGCTGTTCTGATTGTGCCACAGGAGAGGAACCTGCTTCTGCAGTCAGGAGGACCAGGTTGGTGCAGCATTCTTAGACATTCCCGCTTTCTCTCTCTCTTTTTTTTTTCTTTCCTCTTTTTTTCTTTTTTTTTATATTTATTCACCCCTCGATTTAGAGACATCTGTGTAACAGTAATGAATAATAGCCCATCCCTTCAAATATCAACTTGATTCACTTGCGTTTTTCTGTAGGGAGAAATGAGATATTGATATATTTCTTTTATGATCTGTGAAGAGAGTGGTATTTTAAATATTTTGCATTTTTAAGGATTTTTAGAGCACTATGATGCTGGAAATCATGTATAAATAGAAAGCTTACACTGCAATTTTCTTTTTAAGGTGAAGGAAAATGGCAAAATAATTTTATAAAACGTAATTTTAAAAGTTCTAGTTCTACGATAGTTGAAGATACAACATGTAAGTTTTTATTGAGAAAACTACCCTTTTTTTCTAATAGTTTTTGGATATGTAAAAATATATGTACTGAAAATGTAAAATAAAAAATGTTATTTTCATTTGAATTTTACTTGTCTCATGATGGAAAATTATATCAGGATCTGAAACTTTAATCTATTCAGTAACTCTTAGTAGAGTATTTCTATATTAAATATGTCATAACTGAAGTATTTCTGAAAATCTTTATAGAGAAAAGAATATCAGCATTCTGTACTGCATGATCTGAAAGAAAAGCCTGGAGTTAAGTCAGTAGTTGGCCAGATTCTCAGCAGATTCCTGTCTCCGTAGCTCTCTCGAATTTAATAGAGTTAGACTGATTTACACTAGTTGAAGATCCAGCTAGTTTTATCAGACAAGTGTCACGTGGTTCAATAACTACGCTTGTATGGAGTGCTGACTCGAGGAAACTTTTACATGTTYTCTTAACAGGGAAAAATGTGAACCCAATGGATAATTCATGGCACTGAGAGGAATTATAAAAGTAATTGTAGYGAATGAGGAGACATCTAGACAGACAGCAATGGAAAATAGTACATGGATATGGATCTATACTATATATATAAAATACCGTAAGGGATTTATCTGTCCAACTCTGTAAGATTACAGTGGGATTTTGGTATTTCAGAAATATTTAGCTACAGTATAACTTCTCAGTCCCATTGGCAATAGGAGTAGACGTACACTGTACACAAGAACAGCTTGTAAGTTAAGGTAAGAGCAAATGCCCAACCTTATTACTATTTCAGATATCCCTGAGGGGAAATCTGTGAAGAGATCCAATATTTTTCAGCTATTTCTTAACAACTGAATATGTTATGTATCTGCTGCTGTTCTTGGTCAGACATAGCCAACTAAGCTGATGAGCGAGACGTGATAGTCTTTTCCAGCAAGGTTAGGACAGTGCCTCTGGTCTGAAACATTTCTCTCTGTGCTGAATGAGAGGCATAATTCAACGTCAAGAGTGTAGTGTGGGCTGCAGTCCATGCTCCCTCCTCTCTTCCCATCCTCTCCTCCAGTCACTTGGACAGGAAGCTCTCATGAGAGCTGCATTAAGAAGACAGATTGGCTTCCTTGGGAGATCTGTAACTTCCTTTATCCTATTTGTTTCAAATWAGAGCTTGAAGTTTATTATAGGACTTGAACCACTTTCACAAGAAAGCTAAAATTCTCACAAGAAAGCTAAACTGAATGAGGGTGAGGGCAGGACTTTATGGGTCATTAGGATATTCGCGGTCAGGATTGTGGGCCTCTTGCAGTATCCTATTGTTTTACGTCTTCAGTATTTGTGCAGTTCTCTGTCTTACCTATTCTGTGAAGAGCCATTTGGCCAATRTAGGATTATTCATTACCATTTTTATCCTTAGGGTACTCAGTTAATGATGCTGCTGATSCMCRGAAAAGTTTGGTGTGTTACTGATGYGGTACAGCGTTGGCTAGGATCTRTTGGAGAGGTTGTGGTTGATGTGAGCTATGACCTTACRACCTTAAAGGTGCTTTCCAYTTGCTGTCTGTATTTACCAGTTGTATTAACCCAATGTGAGTATTTGCTTCCAGGAAGCTAAGGAGAGAAAGAAAAGACTACAGAGAAGTTGTGGTTAAGGTAAAAGGTCTGCACCTGATCCATGAAACCAAGTAAAATAATAATATTCACAGTGCTTWCAGTAAAATGTTGGATGATTTTTCATGCAAATTATTTAACATCCACAGTAATTTTCTGGATTAGGTGTTTACTGAGATAGAAAACTCSCAAAACTTTCATCCCTTACTCCAGAAAGATCATCAGACAATTCAAAAACGGACAGTCTTCACTGAGGAGTTGCCTTCTTCAGGTATGAATGAAAACTAAAGAAACTTAGTAAAAAATCCRAAGTTAGCTAAAAGAGGATCCAATTTTTTACATCTTAAAAATGTGTTTATTTCTCATATTGCAAGAGCTTCTTTAAAGCAACACTTCTGTATGGCATTGGTAGATTGGTTTAAAAATAATGAGACACCAGGTTCAGAGTGGCTACTTGCATTTAATACCATCTGTCATGTTTGCTTCTGAGATGTTGCTTGCAAACTAGAAATTTATCATTTAAGAAAGGACAGTTCTGTCTATCAATCATACATTGTATTTCAYGATGAGATAATCAATTATGTCTCTGCTTTGGCATCAGGTTAGGGATGGAGCAAAAAATTACTCGCACCAGAAATATTTCCATCCTTTTAAAGCAGGCCTCCTAGAAAATCAATGCTGTATAAGAATCAGATGTAAAAACTAATGACAAAGTTYATCTTGTCTTATTTTAGTTGTATACAAATTAAGGCATATAAACTTCCTCCATAGTCTTTGAGACAGCCACAGGGAAAATCTTTGCAGATAAGTCATTAACATGAGGTCATTCTAGAGGTCATTCTGACTCTTCTYGTTCATATTTCCATATATCCAGGCATATATATAGTGCATATATACAATATGGCTCCATATATCTAGGCACATATACGGAGCCATATTATAYATATATGCATTATGTACAGTACAACCTACATAATATATGAAATATATATCATATTGTATTCTTGTTATTCATTATATGTAATATACATTATAAAAATCTATAAATTAATTCTTCTGATCTCCCACTTGCCACTAACTGTAGATTGAACCTTATTGACTAGCTTAGACTGGATTCCTAATCACACTATTTAGGTTAGTTAGAATAACTCCAGCAAAACCTAAGTCTAATATCTTGAACAGGATAAGAATCAGTTAAACACAGCAGAAAAACCTCTTAGATATGCTACATATTAATAAAATGCATATGTATTTAGATTCAATTTTTTGCATGACATTCAGAATAATGTATTGTCTCATCATCTTTTCCAGAGAATTAGATTAAAGCATAACATACCCAGATATTGAATACTGTTGTATGATATCAGCACAAATAGAGCACAGGAAAGGTGGTTATATGAAAAGTTTATCCACAATGTATGCATTTTTCCTACACAGCACAAACTGTATTTTAATTCTGAGCAGCAGAGAATAAAACAGTAAAAATTGTCTTCTGACAAACTTGTCGCATGACTTTGTAGATATATAAAATACATTGTTACCTTGTTTTATCAATTCCTAGGCATTATTACAGTATACAGAAATATGCTTCACAGCAGAGAGCTTTGTCTTCTAGGATGCATATGGCCTAAGGGAGGAAGATTGTTTTAAGTATGCAAACAGTGCATATGTCACTGAAGTAAGTAAGCAGGAACACAGAGCATGGTGCTATCTGAGGTCCTCAGCCTCCTCAAGTCCCCTTTCCCTGTAATCACAAGCAATCGGTTTATATAGTCCCACTGATACATGTATTAAGCTTCTTCTCATCTCCTGCATTGTGCTAAAGAAAGCTGCATTTTCTGTAAAAACAAAAATATATAATACATTGTTGCAGATAAAAAAAAAGTTAATTTAAATACTCAGAGGAACTTACACAAAAAGTGAAAGGTAAAACAAATAATCTGCTTGAGTTTGTCAAGGAGAATACTTGACTCTGCATAAGCTTTGATGCAGAGTTTCATTCTTGGCAGGACCAGTTAGCTAATGGATGTGTGTATTGAAGCAGTGAAACTACAAGAAAACTTCTTCTTTTTACTCTCAGCTTAAGGAAAACAATATGTTCTTCCCTCTAGCCATACTCCTGGCCTTGGGGAATCTCATAGCTGTTTTCTAAAAGARCATTTTATTGGTAATAATTCCCTTGCACAATTTCAATAGCAGAAAGAAGGACTCAGGCACCATGTAGTTGACACTTACAAATACCTGTGTATTGTGAGTGCAAAATGTTGAAAGTCATTATACCCATGTTAGAATATGACAGAACTCAGCAATGTTCAGATGCCTGGGGCGGACCTGCCTGTGATTTCTTAAAATCTCACTGAAACTGTCATAAGGATGTTTGATCTCTAATGATACATTTTATAACAACACAAACGAGGGAAAAAAAGTTGTTAAATAGCAAACTCAGGTCTGATGATTGGGAGAGATTAACAAAAAGGTATCTCCCTTCCAATCTACTGAGCTCTTGCTAATCCATTTTTGCTTTACTATGCAGCAACTTTTGAGTGGCTGCTTGAGCTGTGGCAGTATCTGTACTCACAGAATCACAGGATAAATCAGGCAGGAAGGAACCACAAGAGGTCTCTGCTCTAGCCTCCTGCTCAAACCAGGGACAGCTATGAAGTCAGATCTGTGCAGGCCTGAGGCCACTAATGGCCCTTTCTGTTCCTGCTCCCATCTCTGGTCATCCCCACCCACCTAGCCCTCATCCACAAATCCAATTATTTCATCAAAGAAGGCAATCAGGATGGTCAGGAATGATTTGCTTTTGGTAAATCATAATGACTCTTTCCAATCACCATCTACTCCTCCATGTACCCAGAAATGTGCTCCAAGAAGACTCACTCCATGATTTTCCCAGAGATTGAAATAAGGCTGATTAGCCTGTAGTTTTCCAGATCAGCCTTTTTTGAAGTTGAGTGCAACTTTTGCTTTTCTCCAGATATAAGGGAAAACCATGGCTTTTCAAGGATGGTAGAGCATGGACTAACTATGACATTGTCCAGCTTTTTAAGCACTCTTGGAGGCAGCCAATTTGATCTTCTAAAACKGTCAATTTCTCTCAAGCAATTTCTGACTTGATCCTCATCCACTGCTAATAGTTGTTTTCCTGGAACYCTGTCTCCAGGCCCAGTGGTCTGGGAGACCTTACTGGTCTTTGAGACTAAGAAAGTACCTCTGCCTTATCTATGTCCACTGCCACCAGTTAATTCAGCCACCTCATTCAGCAATGGACCCTCATTTTACACATTCAACCTTTTACTAATAAAGTACTGGTAGAAGCTCTTCTAATTGCCCTTTGTGTGTCTTGCAAATGTTAACTCCATTTGAGCTTTGGCTTTTCAATCACTATTCCTACATGCCTTGGCAAGAGTTATAAATTCCTCCTTTATAGCCTGTCCCTGCTTCTGTCTTCTGYCTTTTTGCCTTGGAGATCCATCATGAGAACCCTGCTAGCCAAACCAGTCTTCTGATACTACTAGTTTTCCTGAATATCGGGATGAATTTGCACAGGGAAGAGATTTCTCTTAAAGTCCTCCCAGCTTTTATGAACTTCTTCACCCTTTGGAGTTGCCTCTCACATTTTCCCATCTATCTATTCCCTGAACAAGCTAAAGTTTGCCCTCCTGAGGAATAACATTTGGCCTTTGCCTCTTGCCTTCCTCACTCCCATCAGGATCTTGAACTATGCTTCCAAACCTGCTGTTGATTATCACATCCCCAGTCAAGACTTCTTGTTGTTGCATAGAAGATCCAGCTGTGCATCACACCTGGTTGGCCATCTAATCCTTGATCAAAAAGTAATCCCTGACATCTCCAGAAATCTTGACTGCTTGCATCCCTCTGTGTCACCCTTCTAATAAACTTCAGGGACATTGAAGTCCCACAGGGGAACCAGGTTCTGTGATCCAAACACTGTGCTGTTTTAAAAAGGTTTTGTGCAATTCCTCATCTTGGTTGGGTGGTCTGTAAGATACTTCCACCACTATGTTACTTTCATTGGCCTCTTCTCYAATTCTGACTGACAAGCTCTCTCTCACCCATCTTGGTATCTGTCTCATAGAAGAGCTCTGTGCATCCAAACTGCTCCTTCACATTGGSGACAACCTCCCTCCTCTTCTTCCCTGCTTGTCTGTCTTGAAAAGTCAATATCAATCCGTTGTAACACTCCAGACATGGAAGTGGTCCCACCGCATTTCAGTTATTCGCAATTCATTTTCACARTTTTGTTTCTCCTGCTTGTTTCCCAGGCTTTGTGCCTCTGTGTATATCTATTTGGAAGGGATGTCCTTTCAGCCTCTATTTTGTCATTCTTGGCTTCTCTCTTGCTTTTATCATCCTGCATCTTTTTTTTCTTTTTGCTCCTGTCCGCAGTCACTTAGCAGTGGGTTGTCCTTCTAGCTACCTAGGAAAATCTTCTTTCCACTGGCTGTTTATCTATTCTCACTGTTAGGAATCTCTCCAAACAAAGATTTATGTTGTAGACTTTCTGCTTTCTGTCTCCATCACATAGGATGCAGAGAATCATCTTACGTGTGCATTATGTCATGTTAATAGCCTGTACTGTCATCCTTATTCAGAGTAACAGAGCTTATGTTTTACATATGGTCTGAATTTTGCTGTTACCGGGGTACTGTATGTTTAGCAGCTGTGCTTTGAGATATTTACAGAAAGTGCATATCTGAGTATATGTTGATTTTAAAATTGTTTCTGTTTAATATATTTACTGCCAGATATGTAACAATGGATAAAGTCTTTCAAGAACTTGATGATAAGAAAGATTATTTCAGAGTCTAAACTATTGACTTTGAGAATACTTACAAATCAGGTATCTATTTCCTCCTTCATGTCTGCTGTGCTAGTGTGTAGAGTATTTAAGTCTCCAAGTGGAACAGGAGGAGAGAGAACATTAACATACTACAAACTGCTACCAAGAACTGTTATTATTCATTTATATAGGGGTAGAGAATTTAGCATAATAGATGTCTTACAATAAGCATGGATCTCTAGATCCTAATGTAATACAACTGTTAAATAATGTTTCTGTATACAGAAGTGTAGAAGAARAAGAAGAAAAACTGTTTGATTAAGGCATCCTGGTAAGGAATACAAAGCTATTTCTGGGATCTYATTCCCACTGGTCTTTGGAAGTTTTGTTGCATTTTCATCTTATTAACATACCAAGTCAGATATTCCTTGAATGCAACCCATGTTTATAAATAGATTATGATCTATTTGTCAGTATGATTGACATTTCCTCACTTTCAAAGTTTCATAAAAAGATGAAATATGTAGACTAGATTCTATTAAATGGAAAAAAAAAATGATTTCAGGCCATTCAGTAGCCGTACATTCCAAAGAAACAAATTATTCTGGATAATCAACAGTTTTAGGTGAGCTATACAGACCTGTTGGTCTAGTTCTTCAATTCAGTTTAGTAACAGCTGGCAGCATRGGGATATTCTTAGATGACAGAATTGTTTTCAGTAGCTAAGCCCAAGTAGCATGGCTTGGAACTCCTCCTCCTTGGAACCTTCTTCCTGACTAGATCTCTGATTAAACAAGGAAACGAAACAAAACAAAAACAAACAAACAAACAAAAAAACCCCAAAACAAAAAGACAGGGAATAGTATGCCAGTACCTTCAGATAGAAGATAATTCAAAGCAAATTTTATTCAGTAGGGCAATGAATTGGAGTGAGCCTGAAGCAGCCAAGCTCCAGGTACCGCATATGGCAGACCCATCAGCAATTTCTGAGCCACGAGCACAGCTGCTTGAGGAACCTGCCAAGAGGCCAGATGTCACTTTTGGAAAGCTACATAACACAGCTTGAAGTGTGAATCCTTTGATGGCAAACCATTTTCACTGGGTCACATTCTGATCTCATTTACATTGTTTCAAAGGTAAAGTTTTGCACAAAATAAATTAGAATATTTTTTCATATGAACATATAGATGGCAAATAGAGTGGATTTTTAAAAGAGAAACTGCAAAAAAACTTCTAAATTAGAGTCTCAATTTGCAGGACTGTGTTTTTTCAATAAAAAACCCTCTAGACATTTACATGTGTAATTTAAATAATGAAAGCAGTGAAAGGAATTAAAAGCATTACACACATCCTTCTAACAGGGTTTTAAAAACAATTCTTATTGCAGGTTCTTGTAAATTAACTTTTATTATCATTTGATATGCTGGCAAATAGGTGTATTACTAATCATCTAATGAATATGAGGTACTTAGCTGTGAATATTTTTTAAGTATTTTTGAAATAGTATGTTTATTAGGAGATTATCAAGATACTACTAAAGAAAAGTGTAGGATAGGCTAATAAAAATTAAGACCATTAGTAATGCAGACTAAGCCCTTTATATGAGCCTTGTGATGACTCTCACACTCTATTAAAATATATAATAAATTACATAAATACATGACACAACAGCCTTAGTACAGCAACACATTAAACCGGCTTAAGAGCTGATGAGAAGTTGTGATTTTTTTTACCTCAAGTAATGATGAAGACCTGTAAAATTTTTAAAGACCATTTAAAGATTATTTGTGTTTACAGAAATTAAGCTTTGCTCTGAAAGAAGGGGGAGACTATGTTAAAGTCTACTTATTGGAGAACATTTCTCTCTCTCTTTTTTTTTTTTTTTTTCCGTTTTTCTGAGGACACAAGAACAACCAGATCTGCAGTGTTGCCCTAGACTCACCTATGTCTTGTATAATATTCAAAACACCTTGTCTTTAGTATTGTCTTTAAATATAACTTTACCCACAGATTAAGGCTTCAAAGCTCACATGCAAAACATTTTCACAATCCAATTTTGATTATGGAGCAATAACAAGCTCTTTTTCTGTGCTTCTCTCCATGTCTCACAAGAAGACATGTATCATTATCTGCAAAAGCTGCAGTTTAGAATTAAACGAATGTGTTAAAAGGAGGAAAAAGAGAGTCCTAGTGTCATATCTTGTTAAATGATTAAGAATATGTATCTTCAGATGTATACCAGTTCTCATTGAAAATTCATACGCATGAAGTATAGGGTGAATAAATTACTGGTACATGTGAAATTGATCCTTTACTTCCATTCAGTTTGTAGGTGATAATTTTTAGGACTTGAAATTTTTAAATAATTTTTTCTTCTTAATGTAATGTAAGGTTTACTCAAGCCAGTGTTCTGCAAGATGAAAATTTCAAAATGAATATTGATGACAAGATTTGAAGGGAATGTTTAATATCAATCAAAAATAAAATTGCATAATTCTTGTYGAAAGGTTATTTGTTTTGTTTTGTTTTGTTTTTTGCTATCTTATAAAATAATATCTCAAACTGATGCTATTTCTTACAGAATGCAAAATTGAGTGGTTGTCAAAACAAAATATAATTTTCTGTTATTGTTCATACTTCTGGTTCAAATATAGAAGTTCGTGTGACATTTACACCATTTTGCTGCTCTTTAACCCTTTAATTTTCCTACTTGATCCCATCCGAGTAAACAGATTATTTGCATCCCAATTAAGAGATTATTTGAATTGCACTAAAAAGAATATATATAAAATGTCAATAATTTGAAAACTCATACTGCTACTCATAATGTTGAAAAAGATTCCAGCAGCTCATCTAGTCCATTCCTCTCCCTCATGAAAAGTTCCAGGATAACTTAGACTATCCCTAAAAAAAAAGTATCCAACCTTATCAGCCTTTTCAAGCYAAAAAGAGAGGACAGGGAAGACATTAGGGAGGGACGAGAGTGGCATGGGAAAGGTGAATGGGAAAGATCGTTCACTGCCTTTTTCTGTAGAAGAATGAATTATTAATGGTATTTGGTATTAATTGTATTATTGATAGTATATAATGGTATTACATGAAATAGTCAGATGGCAGGATCAAGACAATCAAAATGAGATACTTTGCATCATGTTGTGAAATGTGTTTATGCTGAATGTTGCAAAAGTTAGAAACTTTAAATAGGTTCATTAAAAAAAAATCAGAGAAGAAAAATTCATCCAAAACTATTAAATTCAAAGAAAATACTCTGATGATCCCCTGAACTGGAAATTACTGGAGGGTTGGTGTGTATTCTAGGGAAGATTCTAGCTTACATTGGCTGCTACCCTCTCTTCCTCTTTCCCCATGCCTCCAGGACAATATGAACACTCTCCCCTCAGTCATCCCATGAAAATTATCTCCCTCATCATGCTGTCTGCCCTACCAGGAGTCTTGGCTAGCTGGAGCTGTGGAATAACTTGTTTCAGCCATTCTTACGCTCTTATATCTTTTAACCTTCTTTTAAAAATCTCCAGGGAAAGTAAATTCCAACATTTCCCTGGGCTGGCAATTTCAGTGCTTGTCACAATCAATATTAGGAAGTTTTTCGTGGTATTAGCAATATCTTCTTTATTGTTAATCGAAGAGATTATCCTTTTGTCCTTGCCATAGTAGAAATGGAATATCCTTGATAGTGATCCTCTTTATAATATTCAACAGAACTAAAGGCAGTTACCAAGTTCTCATCACAGTTTCCTTTTTTAGAACAAAAAGTCCTGTAAAAACAATTCATAGACCATATCTTTTAAATTTCTTTTTCTGCTTTAGACTGTTGTTGGTTTGTCTGCATCAGTGCATTCCCCAAATCAGATGTAGTACTACAGATGAAGCTTTCCCAGCACTGACTGGAATAATTCCTTGTCTTATATAGAACATTTGCACAGAGAATCATTTTGAGGCACTGTCATAGCCTTGGCTCCCATTAGTTTTGTGTTCTACAGATCTTTTTCCTACCATACTGCTATTTATAGCCAGTTTGTCTCTTTCTTGCATTGATGCCTTTGATTTTTTTCTACCATTCTCTCCTGAGAATGTATTTTGCACTTGTCTTGACTGAATTACTTCCTGATGATTTTTACTATAGCTTCAATTTGCAAAGATCATCTTGAATTCTGTCGCTCTCTTCGAGGGTATTTTCGATTTCTCATATCTTGGGTCAATCATAATGTTCATGCACATACTCTTTAATTCCTCATCCATGTAAGTACGAATAAGCCATTCTGACAAACACCCAAATAGGAATCTCTTTAAATTAACACCTCTCTCTTTACTAAAAAGAAGTGAGAAAAAGTTCTGGTTTTTAACATTTTTTTTTCCTTTTGAGTTATATTTCCCCAGTTCTCTTGCAAGACTATCCTGTGCTGATACCATCAAAAGTCAAACAATGAACCACCTGCTATTTCCCACTGTCCACCTGAGTACTCATTCTGACAAAAAAAGGGAAATTAGATTCATTAACCATGGTCTGTTCTTGACACAAATATTTTGGCTGCTTATTTTAGATCTTATTATCCTCCCAGAGCTTAGAAAAGACTGGTTTAAAGAAACCCAGACCCTTTCCGTATTGAAATAAGACTGATACTTACAATTTTATGCTTCTTCTTTCACACACTCTTCTAATAGATAAATACTATGTGTGGCCTTCTTCTGTATCCTGGGACTTTCCCTGTGCTCTACAGTTTTAATTGTTACAAAATTGTATTAGCTGGTTCCTTAAGTACTTTGGGGAGAATTTTATCCGAATCTGTGGATTTGAGTGCATCTGATCTATGTGCATTTTTTAATCTATTTTTTTTACCCATTCTTCCTCTGCCTATCTCCATGTTAAAACTAATTTTCCTAGGAGTCTCGTCACAATCCTTTTTTGGGGGCTATGGAGGAAGAGTGAATTGAGACAGAATTGAATAATCCAGCTTTCTCTGCATCATCCTTTATGTTTATGTTTTCTTCAAATAAATAACAGCGCTATGCTCTCTTTGTCTTCTGCTTGGTTTTAATGTGGATGTGGGACTTTGTTGCCTTGTTAGGTCCCTTGGTAGTTTTAACTCCTGTTTTCACCTTGTTTTCACTTCTGGCCTTTTGTGATTTTCTCTTTTTAGACTGCACTCTTTTCTAGTGCACTTCTCTCCACTTTTGTTTTACATTCTTTTCCCTAGTAACATTTATWTTATTTAATTATTTATTTTTTGACAGTCACATATGTAATCATGTTGCAAACCACTGATGGGAACCTGCCTGTTACTGGCTTTCATGTATAATAAAACAATTGCATACTATATTGTAATAAATTGTTTAGAGGAGTGACAACTTAATTATCTAGACTGAACAATGGACTAGAATTGAAATAATTCATACCTGTGGATAATGACACAGTTAATCTGATCACAATAGTGTCTGGAAGACTGCAGTTTGGTTTTTGACACCCAAATTAATCACCTAAGAATAACTGCCTGAAAATGCAAACAAATTTTGATATACTGTTAAGAATTCAGCAGCATGGCCACAGCCTAGCATAGTAATATAGTTGTAGCAGGGCAGATATAATGTAAAATGAAGAACAAGGGATGTGATAAATGATTTCTTAATATAGATTTTGTAGACTCAGCTCCCTCTAGTCCTTTATATGATGTTCTTCTACATGGTGTCTGAGTTTCTTGGAAAGATTTTTTTTCTAATCTGAGTCCTCTAAAAGTTCTGTAAAATGAACCTGCAGGAGTGACAAACCACTGCATATACAATATCTAGGAGACAAAATAGTTTGCCTGTATCTGCAACCAACAGAACTTGTTCCAAGGGAGGGACAGAGGGAATAATATTTATTTATGCTGTTATTACTAATGACAAAAGACTCCCTCAATTTCAGTTAACAATCCGAAACTTCAAACATCTCTCTGCTAACATTTGAAAGTAAGAGTCCGAAATCTGACATGTATTGAYGAACCTACTTTCTACAAGCAGAATGAAATAGTAATTTCTTTTAGCCTAACTAWAATTATGTCTCAGGACAACCTGCTACCTTCCGGTTCCAGACCATGTGGGTTTTGTGTGGCACAAGGGAGGGGAGGAGGAGGAGGAGGAGATTTGCTGCATGATTACACAACTTTGTTTCAAAGATCAAAAATTACTACACAAGTTGCAATGGTACAAAGCAACAATTCTTATTAACAGAAATTTAGCTCAACTAGAATGCTTATTTTCTAATTACACTAAAAGTTCTGCTAACATTAACTACTTAACAGACAAAGCTAGCTAATTTATATTAACTGTACCTACCCAAACAAATGAGCTAGGCAAGCCGATTCCGACTGACCTTACCCACCGTTGCCTCAGTGGCCAATGCACACTCAAGCCCAGGGAAGTAGCTGTGGGAAGGCATSCCCATCCAGAGGGCTTCAGCAAGGTGGTAGACCGCTGTCACCCGTGATGACCTCCGGGGCCAACCTCTTTATACCCTCAGGGGAAGGTGGAGGTGAGTCGCGAGGCTGGTTGCCCGTTCTCTTCACACAGCCGCAGTCCCCAGCTCTTGGCTGCCGCGGGGTTCAAGGCTCCTCCGTCGCACCCRCAGTCCTGGGATGGGGAGCRGCCGAACACCCCCAAGGGCAGCCTCGCTGCCTTGTGCGCTCTTCRGCACTGAAGAAAGGACTTGAGTGACTGCGAACGACTGCTTCACTCCTGCAGTGGTGATCCCAAGGAGAGATCCCACAGCTGGGGTAAGAAGGAGTTAATTCCAGACTGCAGTGACTAACCCTGTCCCAGTTAAAAAATAAACAGGAGTCAGTTTTACTCAGATCGTTGCAGGACGGGGTGGTTAAATGCAGTCAATTCAATGTAAATTATATTGTATTATGGATGCAAAAACTCAGTAAAAACAAAGATGAAGAGCAGATAAAGTGGGAACCAGACTCTTTTGCAGATTATAGGAACCTCAGTGGCTTTGCAACAGAAAGTCTGGCCAGTAAGGTTATGAAGAAGAAGCTACATGTTCTATCTATAATGGATATCACTTTGTTACTCTTTTATTTATTCTGGGAATGAGTAATGTATGTATTGTATGACTTCAACAGTGTGGAGTCTTTAATAATATATTACTACGGCTCTTCCTTTTTTAACTTCTTGTATAACCACATGCCTGAGGAAAGCCTCCTGGCTTGCCTTTACAGGAAGCAGGACACCCTGTCCCAAAATGCAGCAGGACTCTGAYAGCCTGTATTTGCTAGCTGTAGTGCAATGTAGGTCATTATCTGGGRCTACTGAAGACAAATCCCTTCTGGTAGAGCCCCAGGAGTTAYGGTGATTGTAACTCTAATTTTGTAAGAGAGTAAAACGGCATTTGCACAACAAGGTGGTGGTTTGGCTTTCCATTCTGCAGGGGCAATGCCCCCTAAAAGCAGAAGACATACAACGAGAAGAGGTGGGTGTGAAATATAGAGGTAGCCATGAGGGGAAGGCCAGCAGCAAGCCATGCACCAGTCTGCTACCCTATCTGCCAATTCTATCTTCATAAAATCAATAGAAAATTGGAAAAAATGACAGGATAAGAGCTCAGTCATAAAAGCCATAGCCAAAGACAAAAGCAGGAGGATTGGCAAGTATACAAAAAAAAAAAAAATCCCTTTGTTTGAAGCTATAAAACCATATTTGTCACTACTTTGACATTTTGGATTCAACTATAAGAAGTCCATGGCAATATGAAATGAATAAATTTGATCAGCCTATATGAGATGCTTAACTTAAAGAGTGGGATACTGAAGTAATAAACTTCAGTAGTTTTGAGAACCTAGTGATTTTGAAGTTATATATTATTTTAAATTTGTGTTACAGTTTTGGAGAATTGTTGACTTTTACTTCTTTCTTTTTGTTACAAATTTGAATAAAAAAATRTAAGCGTGTTACAGGCTGCCATATTTTAAATATTTCTTCTGTCATAGAAAGAGCTTCGAGATGATATGTTCAAGGCTTTTTCCTTTCTCTACCAAAATGATTTGTATCAGACTAGAACTTCTGAGATTCATGTCAAGTTGTGATTAGATAACTGTTTTAGTGAACATATGGCTGTATTGATACCGGYGATAATTGTCCATTGCCAAAGGAACGATTTACAATAACACTTTTTAATTACATGTTATACACTGCAATTTGAAACATTAATAACTTATGGTCCTTTAAAAAAGTAAAGAATCGTTCTATGGAATGTTTAATTGTGCTTGAGTGTGTGTTCCCTGCTATAATCTGATTCTTAATTTTAACCATAATGAAACAGTTGAAAGGAAAATAGATTTTTGTGGGTTTCAGCACAAAAGCTGATACTGTATGTCCTTTGTACAGGCAGTTCTTATTTAAATCAATAAGACATTTGCTAAAGCATTCAGAAATTACTCCTTTGCTTGTGAATGTTACTATTATATATGTCAGGGAAGTTCTCATAGTTTGCAACTACAAATCTAAACACTTCATAAACTTTAAGATTGTCTAGTAACTGTTTGAATAAAGTTCACAGAGACTGCAGACTGGTCTTGCTGCTGGTTAAACTGGAGGGAAGTAATTCCTGTATGAATTCTGGGGTGACCACAGTAGAGTAYCTAATAGGTTAACAATGATTTGTTTAGGATAGAAAGATCTATTTAATGACTATTCTTTCTCAGCTGTGAGTGAATGCTGTCAGAGGTTCCATATCTGAGGTAGTAATGGCAGAAAAATTGTAAGAGTATAATATGGTATCAGATCTTTAAAGCTCCACTCCACTGCATGGAATCACACCAAGAAATTGAAAATTTCACAGCATTCATAGTTAGAAATTGTATGTGTCGTTTTCCCCTCTTTGTGTGAAAAACTACACACAGCTTCTTACACCTGATTCATTTTGGAGARTAGAACATCATGGCTATTCCAGTTTCAAGGGAAGCTTCATTTCCATGCAGCAGTGAGCAGCCACACCACAAATTGCATCAGCCAGAGCACTAAACTAGTGAGCATGTACTCACTTGGGTTAAAATATTTATCTGATGATACACTTAGCAGAAACCCTCTATTTCTAACAATGCCTGTAGATGCCTTTGTGTATGTTTACTGCCTAACATTGGAAATAATGGTTCATTAAATGATGTCATATGGATATCATTAAACTTCCTCTGAAGACAAAATTTCAAAATAAAAATAAGAGAAAAGGGTTGATAATTTCTTTCTAACTGGTATTACTCTATTATTCCACACTCTGTYATATTTATTTCCTTCTTTTTGTGCCCAGGTCTGTAAGACTGCATTTAGTGTACAACTAAAGGTTAGAGAAATGCCAGTTAACCCACTTCTCCCTGGTTCTCTCTAGTCTTAATTTAGTCTTCCTCTCTACGAGCCTTGTGACTAGAGAACCATAGKAGAGGTAGAGACAATCATGAATATTGCCTTTTTTTAATGCCCCAGAGAGATACCAGATCAAGATGTGGGCACTGAGTATATTATAGAATCAACAATCACTACAGACTTTATTCAAAAATTATTTATGACACGTTTTATCCTTTAATGATGTCTGATACAAAAGGTATAGCATTTCATTTACATAGGAAGGACGAAATGGTTATACAGAGCCCTTGATGCCTAAATCAAATGTTATTACTAAATTGTGTTTTGTCTTCACTGAGAAATATTGTTGATGGATTGAAAATAGAATACATCAGCRTCTGTTCAGAATTAAATATTTTAGTTACCTAGTCGATGACTGCACATGACTATTCCCTTTTTTCTGGTCTATAACTTCCTGAATAACACAGGACACAGGCCTTAAGCTCAGAATTGCTCCCCTAGGAGTCTCATTTGTTTAAAGAATATCTTCTAGAAAGATATAAARTCCTGACTGAAAGACTCAGGAAATGAGGGAAAACCTGAAAATGGTAGGAAAACAGTTTAGGATCTGAGTTATTATATTTCTGCATGTGTGTGTTTAATTGTTTAATTAGATATTTAATGACATTTATTGCACTATGTTAGCAGGAAATGTGGGGTAGTATTATGCAATTCAGTATCAATATAAATAAATCTTATTAATCCAAAATTTGTTTCTTTCCTGAGCATGACCTATCAGTAATGCTGACTGGTATGAACCAATTTTTCAGGTAGGTAGGTCCTGTAGAAAATAATATTGACATGATTACAGAATGACATGAAAGGTAAGAACGTGATCCAAAAGAATACCTTACATTTATTACATTTCATGTGATGGAAGCAATATCAGGATTCTAAAGACTCATTCTAACAGGTGGAAGAAGTTGTGTRTTACATGTTAGGTATTTCCAGTCAGCCCTCTCAAAATTTTTTTATGCATTTATATAATTTTTGTTAGCAGGCTGACTAACCACATAACCTAATACTGTTTTAGAATACATGCTGGTACTGTACAGTCATGAGATTTATTACTGAGATCTGTCTGAACAAGTTTAAACAGCCTCAAAATAGGAAAGTAATTTGAGAGGTCTATTATAAAAGGATAATATAACACTAAAACTTTAAACTCCAAATTCACAGCATGAAAACACACAAAAAATACTAGATCTTTTGGAAAAAGAAAGCAACAAGACAAGAAAGCTTTGATGAGACTTTGGAAAGTAAAAAACGTCACCTGGCTTATGGTAAATATAATGAATATGATGAAGCTTAATATTAAATCTAACTCTCTAATTTCAAACTATTGCCATTATGCATCACAGAGAAACATCACAGTTTTAAAAAATTTGTGATTCAAATATAAATTTATGACTGCAGCATTTATTTTCGATACTCTCAGGCTTATTATTAAGAGCTCAGTTCTCACAGGAACACAATACCTATATAGTATAGACACAGTACAATACCTGTACCTGTACTATATAATATAGATACAGTACCTCTATAATACCTGTATTTGTAACGATGGCAATAATGCCAAAATTTAGACATTAATGTACTTTATTATGAACTTTTGCACTTTTAATGATAAATTCAACATTTTTGTATCTCAGAGCAGAACTGGATGCGGACACTAAATTTTTCTTTTAGCTTAGGAATTGAGCCACATGTAATATGGAACTATAATTGAAGAAATATCAAAAGCTCATTTAAAATATCTCAAGCACCATGATTTGCTTTCATATAGAAAATCCTTTGTGTATTGCCTGAAATATGTGGTTCAGTTATCCAGTAATTATGTCTAGTTACCATACTGTTATTTCTACCAGCTGGGCAAATAATTTTCTTTGAATATTCACTTTTCAATATATTCTTTCATTTGTACTCATTGCTTTATGTTCATCTTTTTGTGAATATTCCAGCAAATGAGTTGTTGGAAGGAAGATGTGCCAAAGAGAATAATTTTCTATAGCAATCACAGAATATTCAAATAAAATGAATAATGAATTCAGCAACTTAAATATTTATACTGTCAGTTCTGGTTTATCTGGCCCTGGAAATTCTGTGTTTTTCACGAATTTCTTGTATGTCCCAGTTGCTTTAGCTTTTTGCTCTTACTTATGTAGGCTGTTGTATGTTGTTCTTACTTATGTAAGAACATTTATTTCCATGGATTTGTACTCATGGAAATTACAACAGAATTGTAATTTTATCTTTAAAATGAGGATTACAGTAAATCTCTTGTGAACATACTATTCACCAGTACATAAAATAGTTCTTGAATAATGACGATATCTGAAAAATATAATTGTGAATAATTCATACAGAAGAAGAAAAATAAATTAGAACATCTGTTACAAATAGTTAATCTCAGACTCATAGTTTTCTGCCTGAATAGATAAAATATATAAGGCAGCACAAGTAACAATTGTTGGTCAATGAAGAACATTTAAAGAGAATTACAGTGGGTTTGAACTATGTAGTTGCATATTTTAATATATGTATGCTTATCTCAGACCTTCTAATGGAAAGAATGCGTTGTCTTCAGTTCTCTATCCTTCACTTCTGTCTTTGCAGAACGGAGTTTTTGTTTGTTTACAATGACATTAATAATAATTAAGAATTGCTAGGTTGAGCTTAACCAAAATGTTAATCACTTATTAAGGTCACCTTTTTTGAAAAAATTACTTGCTGTGATTACAAGATTAAAGAAAAGAAAAGAAATGAAGCGGGGAATATGCAAATGAAATTTACATTAATTACATTTCTCTGCATGACAAGGACTAATGATATTATTTTAAAATGAGAGAGTTACTCCTGAACCGGTGTTTCACAGCTGATTTTAATTGTCATGGTAATTTCATAATGAATCTTAATAATATTATGTTCACACTATCAGCATGTCTTTCAAGTATGAGTACAAAAATAATTCACTTTCTATTACTCTCAAGACTATGTTACTCTATTTGCATCCAAACACAACAGAAAACAAAACAGAAAACAAAAAGCCCCATTTTTCTCAGAAACCAGACCACAAGCCAATAGCTAAATCATATCAGGTAGTGACAGTTTTTCACTTAGGCAGGGAGCTTTTCATGGAACAGACTCACGTTTTAGGTGAGAGTTTTTCAAATGTTATATGTATCTGTTATAATCTTCTTCTTTTTTCTTCCCCCTTATCCCACACTGACAATAAGGAACTTTACAGAAAACCTGCTCTTAAGATAATATAAAATCATAATTCCATCTTTCCTTTATTTCTTCTGATTTGAACAAAGACATTACAAAAATTGGAAAAGTATCTCATGGCTATATATATATATATACAAAACCAACTTTATAAATACTAGACTAGCAGTAAAAGGAGCCCTCAAACTGAAGCTTCAGAAAAACACTTGTAATTTAAACGTAGACTTCATTATTCAGGAGGGTTGTACAACGTCTCTAGCTGCAGAAAATTGAGCCCACTTTCAAAGCCTGAGGACACAAGGGTTTTTTGTATCCCCTAACACTGATGTGGTATTGTTTGATTAGGACGAGAGATTGAAGTGAGTGCATCCCAAGCCAAACAAGCCCCCCAAGAGGTAACCTGTCTTGCTGGCTTTTCCTTTTAAACTGAAATACTCACAGTGGCAAGCTATCAGTGATTGCACGTATAGCTTTATATCTTACATTTAATCGGAAACTTTGSTATTTGCAGACTTCTGTGTGTGAGAGAAGCTGTCATATCTTCAAAGGCAGATATACATGGAACGCCGTCATGGTGATGGGGGAGCTGTTGTTCAACCTACCTTCATGGGCCAACTCTGGCAGCAGAAGTCAGACACATGCCTGGTGTCCAAGAAGCACATATGATCATATTGATGTTTTAAATGTCCTTTTACCAAATCCTTTCTGAATGATAATGATTGAACTCCAACCTGCTTCAGTTTCAGGTCAGTATTGAATGACTTTTCCACTGACTTATCTACTTTGCAAATATTTACGGACTGGGTAGTGTAACCACAAACATTTTTTTCTGTACTTCTGTCATGTTTCCTTTCAGAGTTTAAGGGAGTAAACACAGAGGAATGTAGAACCTCAAGCAAAGTTTGGAGAAAAGGTGAAACACCATTTAAAAATATTAAGAAGAGGGGAAAAAAAAGGAGTGTGTTCACTCTGAACAAAAATTCTGCCAAGGACTAGACTAAGTCAGTAACATTATGGCATCAGCAATGATAAAAGCATCTGATAATGCTAAGGTAAGCTGTGTGACAACATCAGCCACCATAGATGCCTAATGTAATCATTAGCAATGCATAAAACAAGATACAACAGCAAAAATCTTGGAAAAACACAAGCCTTACCAAGGACACAAAAACGGCAGTCAAAGTGGTTCTTTTGTTTGTATCGCCTCTTACCCAGACTGAGGAGGGCCAGGTACCTCTCACCTACCTGGACGTCCTTAGCTGAGGCAACAAAGTTAGGCATGCAGTTGTTCTAGTTTCTCTCTGTAGTTAGTGCAGGGAGATCTTTGAAGGGTAATCAATAGTTGGGTCCTTGTGACGACCAGAGGGCAAGAAACTCTGCTTCCTGAATGGAGTGAAAAATGGGCTTTCTTTATTGGATTCATACAACAGTAGTCCAGCCATTTGGGAAAAGAAACTGTAGGCTCTTAATAACTCTCAAATTAGAGCTTCTGTTCAAACAGAGAAAGCCACTGCCCCTTTACACTTAATTTTACATCACTTTGTCATGTGGTAACGCTTAATATGTAAGCACTGGTCAGTACTGGAAATCCAGTTTTATAACTTAGGTAAATAAGGCTGCTTTTCGGAAAGCTACCTTTTAAGATACTTAGATAATACCAAAGAAACTATCACAAATGTTAAAAAGTAGTAACTGTTAAATGAATTTCTTCTGTATATATGCATGTTAATACATAGATACATATATATAGTATGATTTAATAATTCACTGGAGGTAAAAGCTTCTTATACTCTATAATTGCTCAGTTGTTCTTTATATTACTTTCTTTTCCTTAATCATTGTATTCTGACTTTTGTGAAATAAGTGTGATTGACAGACATGCTAAATGCTGTCAGAATGATAGATTAGGGTTAAAAGCATCCACAATCTTTCTGTATTTTGATTAATGTGATCTATAGAAATGTTCTATCTACTGACAGTAAGAGTGCCAAAGGAAGAAAACCTCTTACTATAGAACTTTTATTAAAATATAGGAAAATATAGGAGGCTTCCCCCTTTTTATTTCTTTGAAACTAGATGAGAATGTGCCATATTAAAAGAATGAGATGTTCATCCTAAGAGATAAATATAGACCAAATACCTGAGACTGCCTCCTCTTGAAGCATCAGTTATCTATAGAACTTCAAATGTCAGCTGGTCTTTATTTTTGAGACACTGGCTGATGGCAACACCGTTCTCACTTAGACAGTGCACCCTCCTGTGACTGTGAGAAATAGTCAGGAATGAAAAATTGTACAATTTTTTAATTTGGAAACAATTTTAGCAGAAAAATAAGCTGCCTTCAAGGATATGCAAATCCTTCTAAGTCATTTATGTCAGTTCCAAATCAGTCCGAGTTATCAACAGATGGGTTCACTTGAAGTAAAAGGAAAACAGCTCTATATTTCAATAAAATAATTACCTTACATACTCATCGGATCACTGATACACTTCAAGTTTACTACTTTTGTCATTTGGGCAAAAAGGGTGTGAAAATTATCACTATAGAAACACATAAAAATTACCTTCAGGAGAGAACTAATGAAAATTAGATACAGTTTTATTGCTGAGAAGACTTGTTTCTTAAAAGCAGCAGTTCATCATTTTAGGATCATTTTCAGTTCATTCATTTAGGCCATTTTCACAGTAGTAAGTTGAGACAGAAAGGAAGTGCCAGGAAGCAGCAAGAGCAGGGCTGCTCCATGAAGGGGGACAAACCAGAAGCCAAAGGAGACCCAGGTACAGGCAGTRCCCTGGGCACAGTCCTGCAGCTCTGAACATGGCAGGAAGCCAYGGGCTGGTAACAGGATCTGTCAACAGCCTCAAACACATGAAGTGATGAAGTAGGTCCAGGGTCTATCCAAGGAGTGCAGACTGGAGCAAAAGGAGACTGGACAAGGCTACAATATCTGTGATCCAACAAGAGTGCTGGAGACAGGGCTGTTGCTGGCTTGTCAGAAATTCCACAGTTCTGTCTGGGGACCAACCGATTCTTTCCAGTTAATTCCCAGGTGTGATTTGGGTCTGACCATGAGTTGGGGTCATTCCTGTAGACAACCAGGAAATACCACCCTATTTTGGAGGCTAGAATGATTCAGCTGTGTGATTGTGGCCAGAGAAATCTTGARGCTTCCAGGCCATACAAAAGGCTGCAGCACTATGAAGTTTACTAGTTTTTGTATAGCCAAATGCAATCAGAAAGATGTTCTTGTATTCTTGTGTGGAACTGGAAATGGAATGAYTATTAGCAGTGGTGCCTCTTCTGTTTGGAGATAAACACTGAAGATGTGCAACTGAACCTGAAGTGTGAGATAAATTAGATCTTGAATTTGRTCTTTCAGAAAGAAGAGTCTTTTGAGAGCATTCATTTAATCTATTTTTAGGCAAATAAAAATCCTCAGATTTCCCTTTACTATTAAACAGAGAGAAATAAATACCTCCAGATATGATTCATTTCACTTCTGTGATACATGTCTAATGTTGATGAATCACCCTCTAGAGATGTCTGCTTTTGTCCATTGGCTGGAACAGGAGCTGGGAGTAATTAGCTTAGGCTTCAGCACCTATGTATTAGACCTTTGAAATTAAGCAAAACAAATCATACTGCTTGCATGACAGCCTTTTGSTGAAATGGTATCCTCTAGTCCAACTGCTTGAAAATGAGATGCACTTTTAAAGGTCCTTCTGAGAGCTGCAGAATTTGCTTTGCTGTCAGTCTACTTTTTGGCTACAAAAGCTTGGAGTTCTATTTCTCATGACAAAGTATTTTAAGGAATTTATACATTTGGTAAATTTATAAGTGAATGCCTTTTATTTGTAGAAAAAAATAGATACTTATGGTTCCAAATAAAAAAGAAAAAGACAAAAAGAATTCTTAATTTCCYTCTGGAGCATACTTACCAAACTGAGAACTATTAGAACTATTATTTTAGCAGATCTTTTAGGATGTCCAAAGACTCTTCTCCTCTGCTTACCCATCTGGTTCTCTCTCTTTAGCACTGCAACCTGTTCAATTTAGTTTGTTCAAACGTGGAATTGAAGAGTTTCTCTTGAGCTTAGACTATTTACAATAGCTTCTACTGCTTTTTTCTTTTCCTCTTTTTTGTTGTAGAATTTGCATTGTTCTTGATGCTCGACAGCTTTAAAYTTCTGTTTATCTGAGACAATTGTTTCTAGCATATCCATCAACAAGTTTTTTTACTATTAACTACTTTTTAAATAGTCTAATAYAGCCAAAGGTTTGTGGTGACTGCCATGATCCCCATTAATGAATCGTGGATCCATTATACACCAATGGAAGTATCGACAAACTTAACTATAAAATGTGTATTTAACATGAACAAGGACTACGCTTAAGCGTTTATGTTTATAACTGACATGTTCAAGACCATACCATGGCCAAAAGCTGCATGTCTCCCTGTGCGCTTTTTTGCATGCATGGCGGTACAGTATGTTATCATCACCTTTACATGAACATACTTCTTTAGCTGCTAGAGGTGGTTTGGGATGGATCTCTTTAGCAATGTCCGGCAATTTTAGTAATTCCTTTGTCCTTTTCCTGTCACATTTTTTGTGTATTCAAAATGTAAAATTGTATAAATTGACACAGTAGCAAACATAAAATTTCTAATGTGCCAAACTGTACAGGGCAATAAAAAGACCTAAAATGTTTATATTTTCATATAAAGGTATGCTTCCGGTACAATTTTCTGGTTTTTTTTTGGTTTTTTGTTTTGTTTTTTAATCTTTCACATGATTTAAATTTTCATCCTTATAGACTTCTTAGAAATATATTTTAACTTCTATAGTTCTTCAGAAACCTRTTTCAAAATTACCCTGTTTTCTAGAGAACAGTGAGGCTTTCTTTTTTTTCCACAGTGCACTTTATAGATACTATAAAAGGCTCATTCTGATTCTGTTCATCTCTTGGGCCTRTCTAAGATTTCTCTTTTATCTGTGAGATCTTTAAAACTTTCAGTAACGTAAGCGTGTCCAAGAAGGACATAAGACCTTTGCATTACTTCTACAACTTGAATTTCTCCCATAGTGCTCCTGACGATAGTGCACAAAACAAGCCCAGGTAACTTTCCAGCTGCTACGTAAAGCTGTACCTGGGCCTACAAATGGCAGCGATCAGTGCCTCAGATGTAATGGCCTTACTATTAAATCTAAGTAGAAAAAAAATATATGTGAGTTTTTAATTAGCRAACGAGTTTTAGAGAGAACTACATTAATGTCTCAAGAACTTTGTCCAGTTGTCATGTATTGTTCCAGAAAGTGGAAGAAAAGCTGAGAAATTTAATAATTTAARATAATTTAAAACCAAAAGTTATATAATCTGGAGACTAAATGTAATAACATTCACAGAAGRGGTCCTAACTTCAGAGAAAGAGGAATTTGGAGATAAGTAATGCCCTCACAAAGGTCTAGAAGCACTTGTAGCCCTGCAACCCAGTAAATAAGGTCTCTGTACTAGCAGTGAAGGCCTCAAGACTTGTTCYCTGCACTTACCTTGCTCTGCTTGAAGAGTGATCAGACAACCATTAGATAATTAATTCTAGTTCTAGTTTAGCTTTGTGCAATTGTTTGGGGTAATGCCTACTGTTGTTATAATGTTGATACATTTATGTAACTAATAGCAAAAAAYAGCCAGCAGTTATGCCATGCAGAATGAGCTGTCTATATCCTAGAATAAAAATGAAGCATAGAGGAGTGCAGCCATGGGGTGACAGTAGGGGTCTTTCAAGAGCAGGTCTGGGTTGATACCAGAAGACTCTGACTGTTAATCACAAATGATCAATTGCTTGCCAATACAGGAGTGCAACCTCAGGAGCTGGGTAAAACCACTTTTAGGGTGGCAAAAAGAACAAAAAAGAAATATCAGAAATAATGAATAAATAATATAATTATGGACATATGAAGAAAGCACAAGTAAGCTGATGGTGTTGGCAAGCATACAAAAATAACCCCGGGTGGATGCAGGAGTGAGAAGAAAGATAAAGTCACTGTTAGCATCGTATTCTTTCTGGACTTGGGACCCTGACATCTTCCTTTAACAACACAGTGGAAGAATGAGAACGCCAGAGAACAGGGTGAATACCACACTTTGTGTATAATAATTTAGCTGTATTATTCATGACAATTAGTGATAATAACTGGATAATTTGGATTATCAGTGTTAGCATCAATTTAATTGGACCAGTAATAACTTTGATTAGATTGCTAAAACTTTAATTAGATTATCAATAAATTCTTCCCTCTTCATATAAGGTATGTTTCTGTGGGGCCTGTGAACTGCAGGAGGTGTATTGCAACATACTGAAGAAGTATTTCTCAAGAAACAAAATATCTGCTTAATGCACAGTTTCAGTCAAAAAGAAGAAAGAGAGCACTAGGATTTATAGGGAAAAGAGTAGAAAGCAGTGCTGAAAATATTATACTGCCATTACAGAAGATAAAAGGCTTTCTTTTTGGCCTTTGTAGTATCTCGAGAAATATCTGCATTAACAACATAATGGATCTTTCTAGCCATAATGAATATAGGTTGAGTTCAGCATAATATCACTACATCAGAAAAAGTATATATTGTTTCTAATTTATATGTGTGATAAGGCACTCCTGTGTTACATCACTAATATGTGCTTAAAAACAAAGCTAAAATTATTATTATTATTTTTATTTCTTATTTTTTTTCAAGTTCATAGCACAGTAAAGCCAATCCCTAGATCTCAATGGCATAAAAACACAAGTTTGCAGCTGTTTTATGTTAAAAACTTTTGAAATGACAGAATAATATTGATCACAGGTTTTCTTCTAGATCTCCTTGCCTGTCATCTCTGCACACTTTTCTGGGTCATCAGCCAAACCTGAGTAAGTCATGGCTGAAAACCTGCCGTGCAATCTACTGCGGTGTAAAATTCCTTGCCTCGCTGGGCTCCCATCTGCCGAAGGAACTCATCTTGAAGAAAAGCATAGTGGCAGCACCACTCTGCCTGGTAAAACCAAAACTGAGGGAGAACACTCCTTTGTCTTAGTGAATCTCCCATTTTCACTGATGTCAGAGAAGAAGATAACTTCTTCCCAGAAAGAGTTCTATGAATTTTCCATTTGTTTAGGCTTGAAAAATTTGAACTTGAATTTACATAAATTATTAAAGAAAAATCTACATAGTTCTGCTCGGTCTTTTACTTCAGATAAGTTTATTTTAAGAGATTTGTTTCTTAGTTTACATTCTAAATTGTTCCTGCCCTGTCCTGTTATTGGACTCAAACCCTGTACAATTTTTGTTTGTTTGTTTGKTTGTTTGCTTTCTTTAGCACCGAGGAATAATCTCATTTTGTTGTCTGGAACAGAAATCTAAATATAGGAGTAAAAACAGGAAAAATACCTTTACAACCTCACATCCAAAAAGCACAAAAGTTTTAATTTAAAATATTTTCCAATGTCTTAACATAAAAATGCTATCAGTTTTCTTAATCAAATGTTATTACRTTAGACACAATATCATGCATAGTAAAGCAAAACTCATAGATAAGTTTTATGAAAATACTTCAGTTCCATAATCTAGCTTCTTTTGTTTGCAAATATCCGTAGAGAAATATCTATAGATTCTCAGGTCTTTTGAAGAGATGCAATAAAAGAAATAGTTAATGTAAATCGAGCTGAAAGTTTTCATACTTGATAGGAATGCAGYAGCCAAATAAGGGTTGCTTTCTTGTCATTCGCAGTACTCAGTGCTTTTTATTAACAGTTCCTTCTCTATCAATGCTACAGAAAGTATCTTTAGAAGAAAGCTAACAGCTCTCAGAGCATGAAGTTCTGGAAAAGCCTTTTGACTGGAAGAGTGAAGTGCGAAAACCAGCTGATTTTTAAGTGGAGTTGATAAAGTGATATATGGGATTAGAATAATATAACTTCATGTACTAGTAAGAGACTGGCTGACCCAGAAGATCCTGTCCATCTTTGTGCTTCTTAYGGTATTTTTTGGAAAAGAGCAGTGTTATCTGTAAATTCAAAAAAATGCTGCAAACTTATAATCAGTTAATTTGTGTCTTATGTACCGTGAATGAAAAAAATAAAGAACTAGTCTCAGATTTGCSGTGCTCAAGCAGATGAGCAATAAAGAGGATTAATTTTCAGCTATAAATTCTCATTACTTCTTGAGAATCAGTTCTTTTAAAATTGTATTACGATGTCTCTTCCAGATTGTAGTCTCCTCAAAAAGATTATACAACTTTGAGCTCTTGTTTTGAACTTGTCTTTAACATGAGATCTTGCAATCTAAAACTATGTCACAACCTTAGTTACGTTAAGTCTTGTAGCATGAATCYCAGCAATTTTCAATGTTTTCCACATTCATCTGTCACTTGGGCATTTAGCAAAAGCTTTTATAAGATTTACAAGACAATAATACTTTATACACAAGTTAACATTGATGGGCAGATTGTAAATGCGTCTCTGCTCTGTGGAAAGAACTGGCACAAAAATCTGATTTTTCCTGCTGGCTTTCTCAAACTGAAAATAAAACTGCTTCTCTTTCAGAGTTTTTCCATAAACAACTGGAACAAGCACTTAAAAAATTCAAGGTCAAGACCCTCTCTTTTGCATCAGTTAGAGCAGAGGTAGAATTGAATTGCCTTTTGCCACAAAAATATACCACTCAAAGGTTGATGTTCTTGGATGAGACTTGCTAGTTTGAGCTGCTAAGATACTTTTCTSGCTTACTAAAGAATTATTAGTTCAGAATACCTTAACATTCACCAGGATAGAAAGAAGAAAAGAAAATTCTTCTGTAATTCCTCAAAAAGGGCAAGAAGCAGGACTCACCAGCCAGTCAGCCTCACCTCCATCCCTAGAAAGGTGATGGAACAGCTCATCCTGGATGTCGTCTCTAAGCATGTGAATCAAAGGAAGGTGCTAAGGAGTAGTTAGCACGGATTCACCAAGGGGAAATCATGCTTAACCAATCTGATAGTCTTCTATGATGGAGTAACTAGATGGGTAGATGAGGGGAGAGAAGTGGATGTTGTCTACCTTGACTTCAGCAAGGCTTTTGACACTGTCTCACATAACAGCCCCCTAGAYAAGCTCAGGTTAGATGAGTGGATGGTGAGGTAATTCGAGAACTGGAAGAAAGGCAGAGCTCAGAGGGTTGTGATCAGTGGTGCAGTCTAGTTGGAGGCCTGTAGCTAGTGGAGTCCCGCAGGGCTCAGTACTGGGTCCAATCTTGTTCAACTTATTCATCAATGACCTGGATGAGGGGACAGAGTGCCTCCTCAGCAAGTTTGTTGATGATACCAAACTGGGAGGAGTAGCTGATACACCTGAGGGCTGTGCTGCCATTCAGAGGGACCTGGACAGGCTGGAGAGATGAGTAGAGAGGAACCTCATGGAGTTCAACAAAGGCAAGTGCAGAGACCCGCACCTAGGAAGGAATAACCCCATGCACCGCAACAGACAGGGGGTTGACCAGCTCAAGAGCCGCTCTGCAGAGAAAGACCTGGGAGTCCCTGTGGGCAGCAAGTTAACCATGAGCCAGCAATGTGCCCTTGTGGCTGAGAAGGTCAATGGTATCCTGGGGTGCCAGGAAGGCTGTTGCCAGCAMGGTTGAGGGAGGTGATCCTGCCCCTCTACTCAGCCCTGGTGAAGCCACATCTTGAGTACTGTGTCCAGTTCTGGGCTCCCCAGTACAAGAGAGACATGGATCTTCTCCGTCTCTCAAAGAAGGAGACATGCCTTCTTTGCTTCAGCCTTCACTGCYAAGGGCAGCCCTCATGAATCCCAGAGCCTGGATGTAAGGGAAAAAGTCTGGAGAAGGGAAGACTTTCCTCTGGTTGAGGAGGATAGRATTAGAGACCTTCTGGGCAAGCTAGACATCCACAAATCCATGGGCCCAGATGGGATGCACCCACAGGTACTGAGGGAGCTGGCGGATGTTGTTGCCAGGCCACTCTCCATCATCTTTGAGAGGTCCTGGAGAACTGGAGAAGTGCCTGAGGACKGGAAGAAAGCCAATGTCACTCCAGTCTTCCAAAAGGGCAAGAAGGAGGACCCAGGCAACTACAGGCCCATCAGCCTCACCTCCATCCCTGGAAAGGTGGTGTAACAGCTCATTCTGGATGTCATCTCCGGACATATGGAGGAAGGTGATCAGGAGTAGCCARCATGGATTTACCAAGGGAAAATCTTGCTTAACCAATCTGATAGCCTTCTGTGATGGAATGACTGGCTGCGTAGATGAGGGGAGAGCAGAGGACGTAGTATACCTTGACTTCAGCAAGGCTCTTGACACCRTTTCCCATAATGTCCTCCTAGATAAGCTCAGGAAGTGTGGGTTAGATGAGGTGGGACAGTGAGGTGGCTTGAGAACTGGCTGAAAAGCAGAGCTCAAAGGGTCATCATCAGTAGCGTGGAGTCCAGTTGGAGGCCTGTGGCTAGTGGCATCCCCCAGGGCTCAGTACTGGGATCCATCCTGTCCAACTTCTTCGTCAATGATCTGGATGAGGGGATGGAGTGCCTCCTCAGCAAGTTTGCTGATGATCCCAAGCTGGGAGGAGTGGCTGACACACCTGAGGGCTGTGCTGCCATTCAGAGAGATCTGGACAAGCTGGAGAGTTGGGAGGAGAGGAACCTCCTGAAGTTCAACAAGGGCAAGTGCAGGGTCCTGCACCTAGGAAGGAATAACCCTAGGCACCAGTACAAGCTGGGGGCTGACCTTCTGGAGAGCAGCTCTGCAGAGAAAGACCTGGGAGTGCTTGGTGGATGACAAGTTGACCATGAGCCAGCARTGTGCCCTTGTGGCCAGGAAGGCCAATGGTCTCCTGGGGTGCATTAGGAAGACTGTTGCCAGGAGGTTGAAGGAGGTGATCCTGCCCCTCTACTCAGCCCTGGTGAGGCCTCATCTCGAGTGCTGTGTCCAGTTCTRGGCTCCCCAGGACAAGAGAGACATGGAGCTGCTGGAGAGAGTCCAGCGTAGGGCTATGAAGATGATCYGAGGGCTGGAGCATCTGCCCTATGAGGAACGGCTGTGAGCTGGGCCTCTTCAGCCTGGGGAAGGGAAGACCAAGAGGGGATCTTATCTATGTCTACAAATTCCTTAACGGAGGGTGTCAACAGGATGGATTTGGACCCTTTTCASTTGTGCCAAGCAACAGGACAAGAAGCAATGGGCACAAACTGAAATGCAGGCAGTTCTATCTGAACACAAGGAAAGCTTCCCTGTGAGAGTGACAGAGCACTGGCACAGGTTGCCCAGAGAGGTTGTGGAGTCTCCTTCTCTGGAGATATTCAAAAAACTACCTGAATATGACCCTGTGCAACGTACCCTAGGTGACTCTATTTGAGCAGGGGGTTGGACTAGGTGATTTTCAGAGGTCCGTTCTAAACTCAGCTATTCTGTGATTCTGTGATAATCCCATAATTGTGGAAATCTACTGAGGAGTGGCATATTTTGATTGCCATCCCTTCTTTAGTAAATACTTAAGTATTTTAAACAAATGGCAACAGCTGTAATAGGAGAGAAAACCAACATACACTGGAACATAGGAAATTCTCTTCAGAAGTGAGATAGTTCAAATTCTGCTGAAGCCTAAAGGTTTTTGACATTTGATCTCTTACATGCTGCATTAGTGTGGGTCATGTTGCATAMTCTGTTGTGCAGAAACAATATTTATTTTCATTTTTTTTATTTCCCTTATAATTTTATCAAGAAAAAAAAGAAAAAAATATTAAAAACTTATGTATTTATTATAGAAGTTTAATTATCTTTCCTCTTAGCTAAAGATATTTGCTAAATTTCATCCATATTTAGAATTATTTAAATTGACTGAAACTACATTTTTGGCAAGTGCTCTACTAGCTATAAACTAAACTATTCGACAAAGATTGCTTCATCCCATAATGAGAATTGTAATCCTCATGCATTTAAACCTCCCACTAAAAGAAGTAGCAAAAATTACAAATTAAATATTTGATATCAGTGTAAATTTTACCTACATAAGGTTAAACAAGTTAGTATAAAATTACAAATAGCTTAATCTGATACTGTTGATATATATTTACTGTTAAAAAGTTAAAAGATTATTATCCWTCTCTAAAATATTTTTTCCTATGTATTTTGAGATTATATAAAAAAAGGGTAGTTTTCATTACTAGTTATATCAACTTCATTGACAGTGGCATGAGAACAAAGAATTATACCCTGGTCTTGAGTTGCAGTCCTGAATCAAGCCAGTAATTCCTGATTGTCAGTATCAAATAAATGGTACTATATTTTAATTAGGAGGTGACATAATCAGGAGCTAAATATATGAAATAACCAATACAATATGGAGTACACTTGGCAAAGAAATGATATTAATACATTAGGAATAGGGTGATTTTCCGTGAATAACATTTTCTCTCACTATTATTTGACATTCAGAATATCACTAAAGACCACCTTTTGATATTTTTTTAATAATGTCAGTTTTATATCTTCTAGATCCGTTCTACATTCCTCATATTACGAGTATATGGTATTGATATTTTCCAGGGAGTATGTCTGGCATATGGCTTAGCATCTGGCAATTGTTTGTGTATATTCCCTCATCTCTCATCTATAAATTCTTGAAGATTTTTTGGAATAAAATCTTTAATTTATTTTTTTTTTGTAAGCCAATAACTTCCACCCTAGAGATAAGGGCTAGTTCCTCATTGCCAGAACAACCGAAAATGTCTGGCATAGTTTTTATACAACATATGCATCTTATTTTATTAAAAAATCTCYTTTGATTTAAAAGCTTTTATAAACACCTCATATACTTCTAATGCATTCTGCAAAAGACTTCAAATTACCCTGCTTGAATTCTAAAGAGAGTTAACTGYAGTCTTCTACTATATTGTTTCTGGACTGACTGTTAGCTCTGCATCTGTGTCAGTTTCTAGTTTGACTTTATAATTTCCAAGGATATGAGTAACCAAGCAGTCAATTTGTACTGTAACTTGAAGGTACTTCCCTAAGAAGCAAATGTTATTTTTTCTGTGAAGAAATTTTTGGTATCACTGAAATCTATTCCATGCGGGAATCTTACCAGCTGAGGTCTCAGCTAGTAATTTACTTCATGCGGTAAAGTATGTTTATGTACATAAGAGCCTATGAAGTTTTACTTACTTTCTACCTATGTATTAGCCTACTTGTAATATACACATACACGTAAGATGTTGTGCTGTTTTCTAATTTACTTTGGAGTTTGTCATCATAAGTCAGTAAAAACAAAACCTTCAGGCAAGATTGCTCTGAAATGTTCATGTTAGGTGAAGTGGCAGATGCAAATTGTCCAAGACGCATCACCCTTCTCTACAATCCCTTCGACTGTGTTACAGCCTTTACTCTCATGAAACTTGATGCACTGTATTAGCAGAATTTTTGACAGAGGAAAAATACTACAGCAACTCAGGCATGCTGGATTAGGATGGATTTTATTGTAAACAAGTGATGGAATGGAATAATATGAAAAAATAGCTATTACTAAGCTGCCTAGGCTTGTATCTTTGTAATTCCGGTTCGTGCCAGTGGTATAATTATAAAATAGGTGATGCTGCTAGGTTATCATAAATCTTCTTCCTTTTACCATTCCTTCTTCTCCCCATCTCCATCCTAACAGACCTTAGTTTGCCCAGTTATACACCTCATTAAGCCATTTTTTCACATCCCAAACGTCAATGCCTCTGTTGATGTTATCTCATTATGTAATACCTGTTATTGCCTATGGACATACAGAGGTCTCAGACTGAAATGACAGCACCTATCAGCTAAGCATATAACAAAACCAAAGAGAATCATATTTGTGCTTTATGAATCTACAGAATTTGAAACTATGTCTTTAAATTGGGTACAGCTGTTTGGGMACTATGTTCCTCCTTTGTGCTTACTGTATCATCCAGACCCATGTGATTTCTAACTGAAACCATGCTGTTCTAGTTTGTGCTATCTTTTATCATGCCACTCTTGAAATGAATGACTGATTGACTTTACTAGATATTACAAGTGAGATACAGTTTTCAATTTAAGACATTTAAATTTAGGATATTACTAAGTTGCCTGGATATAGGCCTCTGGTGCCATTTGAGATACTGTAGGACATACTGTATGGCCTTTATCTACCATTCCAGAAGACTGAAGTTCTTCAGTAGGTCTTGGTCATTTTTRGCAGCTATATGTAGATGTCTCACACATCTGAAAATACATTAGATAATGTCAGTTATCTATATCTAGGCAACCGGATTGTGTTGAAGATATCCACATATGAGATAGTGTCTAAATTCATATTATGGCCAGTGGACATCTAGAACTTCATTTTTTTTTCATAAACACAAGCCTCTAGTGACATTTGAGATGCCCTGTGAGTATCTGTATGTGTTAGGCAGATATGACACAGGACTGATCACTGAAGGCCAGGAAGAATATGTTGCTTTACTTTAAATATCAGTAGAAGTCTATGTTAGGCAACAAAATTTCCCCCTTAATCAATACAGTCAAGCAGGCTGAGAGGATTTACATCATCTGTGCGTTTTAGTGAGTAGAAATTTGGCTAGAAATGAACTTGTACTGTTCTTGACTTTGATGTAACAAAGTCAGTACTTTCCCTCTTTATACAAGAATCTTAATGCTCCATTCTCCACAACTGTGCTACTGACTACTTCAGCATCTCCCTAACTTCATGCGTAAGAGTTATATTAGTAATTTCAGTTGACTTTACTTATATGAGAAGTCAAACATGGGATGGGTTCTGGGTTTATTTCACCTTACTTTTCCATGCCAGCATCTGTAGTTGCTCCAAAAGACCTCAGATGCCCCAAATCAGTAAAATAGCATGAGTGTWATGCTTTGACCAAATGCTGACCTACATTCACCGAGTCATCTACATTTGAGCTAGTAACCCTTTACAGTCTCTAACTAGGTAAAAATAAAATAGACTAGAAATTTATGTGACATATTTCAGATTACTGTTTTATAATAAGATGCATTGCATCTTGTAAATGTTCATATGTCTCTGCTGATTTTAAAGGGACTCAGCAATGGTTGTTTCAGACCAAGATATCTGTATTTCACATTTGTTCCAGTAATTCCCATCCATGCTATCTATGCTAAGCCTACCGGATAAGGGTATTTTGTAACTCTTTCATGGCAACTACTATTTCTGTGGTTAAATAGTCCAATGATATCATACTTGTTTGAAGGTAACTAAAAGTAAAAGTCAACATCTCTTTGATACCTGAAATATTTCATGCTTGCGCCTATTCATCTAAAAGTTGATTTCACAAAAATTAACTTTAAATGGTTTCAAAATAATTTAACTTGCACTGTGTTCCCTGTTATACCAGTTATACCTCTTATACCAGTGTTTGAGTATAGAGACTTACAAACTACACAGACACTTAGCTGCAGTCAAGGAATACCCTTGACTATCTTATTTCAGTGGAATGGAGAAAGACTTGACAAACCACAGCTTGGAAGAGCTAAGTACAGAAAGAATCTACAACTGGTAAGAGAGATCCAGAACAAGAATATCATGCAGATCATAAACTCTTAACCAGTCAAACATAAGTGAAATACATAATAGCTCATTTTGTTATCCTTGCATATCTTCTCAATATAAAAAATAGGACCCTCAAAATATTTTTCACAATCCATATTATTATCAAGACATGCTCTAAGACCAAGGCTGATAATTTCTTGTCCTTCATAAAGTAAAGTGTGTTTTCATGGATGATCATGAAATCATTCCAAAAACTTGCATTTCAATAATCTGCAGGACATTTCAGATGCTGTATTCCTAATCAACTAACTTCAGCATCTCCAGCYACCCTTTTAGAGAAAAAGTTCTACAGAATCCAAGTATAGCATATCAGAAAAACTGTGGAATGAGACCTGTGGGGCATAAGTCTATTCAGTCCAGTAGGATTATCACTTCCTATGTTGCTGGAAGAGGTAACAGTGAAGAATATCCTAATATCCTAAAGCATCTCACTATTTAGTCTTAAAGGCAGCAATTTATCTATATTTCAGGATAATTAACCAAAGAACATCTTAGAGCACCATTCTGATGCAAATTCAAGGGTATTTTGTGCTTGGAACTGACAATATTTCAACCTAAAGGGCAACATTAAAAAGGCATTTTAAAATGATTTATAATATTCTTTTTCTGTTTTCCTGTTCCTTGATAGACATAACAAAGTTCATGTTGCTGTATCATTTCAAAACATGTGATCAATTTCAACAGACAAAAAACATGAAAAAAATTTTTCATAAGTCTTTCTGTACATCTTTTTTTTATACTACCGAAATAAATCTTGGTTTAGCCACTGACATCCATGAGAGTCTTTTCAGTGATTTTGCTGGGTTTTAGATAAGACTGTGCATGATTAATGTCAGTCTTCAACTGCATACTCAGTATAGCAGTATGCTGCTTGCATCAGATTCCAATGCCTACACGTAAGATTTTTCTTCAGCCTTCTCTGCTGTCACCAAGAAAGATGAAGAACTACTTTTGCAAACTCCCTCCCTGATGGGAAATGAGATTCTAAAGGGACTTCATGAAATGAGCAATGAAAATGAGCTTTTTGTTGCAATCGTAGCTTAAGGAATTAGAATATGCATCTCAAGAAGAGGAAAGAGAAGACAGGAACAGAACATGGAAATGCTTGTGCTAGATGTGATCTGAGCTCAGTTGAGCTGTGTGTTTCACCTCATATCRGGTACCTCAAGAGGAGGTGGAAATAGAAAGCAGCCTCTGTATAAGTAAAAATTCACTACAGCTCTGTGATACAACTAATACAACTTTGTATCTAAAAATAAGAAATCAGAAGGAAGTTTAGTGTGTTTGCTTTCATTATTTTCAGTTCTTATAACTGGGTYATTTTCTTACCTGTCCAGATGTTCAATACTTTTTTCAAGACTGCCTTGCTGTGGTTATCACTTTCTGTGACAGTCAGAGGTGTCTAATGCCATTTCTAACACCCTCTGGCATCAAAGACAAACGTGGGGCTGGCAGACATGACAGAGGATCCACAGAAGGTGTGCACCCTTCTGTGCAAATAGCTAGAGGCTAGGCAGGATGCATTAGGGCATTTCAAATAGCATGACATCTGCATGAGGTAAATGAATGTTAAGAGGCTGAGTTGAACATCAAGATTTTTCCTTTGCATATAATTATTTTACACATTTTTAACATGATTCTTCCTGATTTTTTGAAGTAAAATAGCTGGTGTGTTCGGTTTCTCTTCCTAGTATATTTTCCAGTATTCTAGGTGAAAATGCTGCCTGGATTCATATTGAAATATTGTGTATATTATTTTCTCTCCCTTTTTTTATTCATTGTAAAATCTTGTTCATCTTTTGGCCACATTTGTGTGGAGGATGCTTACATGAGAAAGCCTAAGAGTAACTATGCTAAAAACATAATGTATGTTTTTGCTGATGTTAATGTTAACCACAAAGGTAAGCCTTAAGATACTAATTTAACACTAGCTCTGGAACACAAACTGCTTCATGAAGTTTCCAAGAATGCCAGGTGTTCCATGTTGGCACAAGAAGTTTTGTGATATTAATTTTTATATGATTATTTCTAGGTGTTTTAAGCCATCAAAATAATGTAGGTTTATTTTGTAATTTTGCCATGATACACAGACCCATAGAGAACAAGTACACATACACACTTCTAAGAAAAACAAACACAGAATTCCTTTAGTATGAGGTAAAAATACTGCAGTGCAGGATGACTTTTTTCCATAGTAATGACCATGGAAATGGCATTGACTTTAATAGGTTATTCATTTTCTATTTCATATATATAATTTTAGGTAAGAACAAGTAATAGATGCGCACATTAATCTTTGTAGATCTTTCAACTGCTTTTCCAATACTTCATGGTACACTTGTGGACATGTGACAATTTAAGCCATTGTAAATACTTTATATACATGKATTTCTATGTCTGTTGGGTGTCTTTACTGATGGTGGAGATTTGGARGGCCTGGAAGGATTTAGAAAAGCAAAGTCATACGTAAACAAGTTCCACGAGGAATTTTTTTTTCATCAACACAGGACATTGTATTGTACCTTATGAACATGATAGACATTTACGGTATCATGTAGTGAGATTAAATCTATTATTCTGAAACAGAGGAAACTCTTCACTGTTGTTAAGGAGAGACCTTTTTTTATGTTTTCCCCCATGGAAGTGTGAGCAATTACAGCCACCAAGTATGGTACTCAGCATACCACATTGCTCTTTTAGGATGATTAGAGGCCCTTTAATGGCAAGAAAACAAAATAAAAAGAAGTAGAATCATAAACTTGGGCTCTAGTATTTGTCATGTGTGATTAAGGGTTGCTAGCATAAGTTTTCTAAGTAAAAGCATGCCTTAATTCTCACAAAATGTTGGGGCCCTGCGTGCTCTCCTCCTCGTAGGGGTTTGGCTGCTCACTCAGCTCTGATATGGTGCAGCTTTGTGGCTTTGGCTCAAAGTCTTGTGAAAAAGTGCTGCAAGATGCTGGGGCTCCCCATCTCAGGCATTGCATTTAAGCAGGAACTTGCTCTTAGTTCTTGCATGAGCTATTACGGTGACGCCTGGGCCTGGCCATATAGCTACTGACCATGGACTTGACTTTCCATCTTGACCTCAGACCTGCCTTGTCACTACTGACTTGTCTGACTGCCCCAACCACATCTCCAGCCCTGCTCCACTCAACTTGCTGGGGGCTGTGGGACTGTGCCCAGTTGGTGAGGGCATTGCTCCGCTCACCCAGCCATTGCCTTGGCTCCTAGAAGAGAGACTTAAGGAGCAGCTCTCTCTTCCTGTTCTCTGACACAATGAAAAAAGACTTTTTCATTATTATTATTTTTATTTCACAGAGAGAGGAAAATGAAACTTGGAAAGCATGTTGAATTTTTCAAAGTGAAAGAAAATATATCTAATATAAGATTTTAAAAGCTTATGACTTTTAAAAGACTGAAGTCTTCAGACAGCTCTTTTATTTCTGAGATTGTTTGCTGAAGACTTAAGTTTTGTCACAGGAAAAATAAGTTGGCTGAGAGATATCAGCAATGAGATTCAGAAGGGGCAACTAGAAACATGAATTGGAAAAACAAGCTTTTGCTGAATCATTTTTCTGTTGTTCTTACTTGGCTTTGAGAAAAGCAGACAAGCAATAAAAAACATGAGAAAAGAGCATTAATAGTTTTTGGGGAGTTTGTTCCTTTCTTCCTCCTTTGGAATCTACTCAAGAAAAGGTAATTGTGCAATTAATTTTCATTTGTGTTATAAAGCCCTCTTGTTTTTATAGACTGAAAATAAAAGGCCATAAAAAAATTTATGCCCTCAGTATTTTCATGCAATGTAGTTGGCAACAATGGTGGTCCTAGCCAATATTTTAGCTCATAAAATTTTAGCTCATAAAATTTGCAGAAAGACTCTGCTGATCAACCACCATCTATAATAATCAGCTGGCACTGACCCATGACATTTGGATGGATTTGGAACACCTGTGTACCTGCAAGTGTTTAGATTCTTCTTTGCTTAATCTCTATTTAGGGCTGGAAATTGCTTCTTAATTCTGAATACAGTTCTGTRTTTCATTTTCAAAACATTTGCTTCATCTTAAGATCAGACATATTCATTTTTCTTATCATACTTATGTCCTTTTACTAGGGATAAAGTGTGACAACTTTGTGCTCGTCTTTCACGTATTTCAGTCGTGTGCTTTGGGGTCTTCTGAGCACATTGATGTGGTGAACATGCAAGAAGGTCACTGGGCTCTGCAGTGAGCAAAGAGGCACTGGTGACAGCACGGACAGGCCCCAAGCAGCAGCAGTGTCACCTTCACTGATCTCCTCTTTGTTTTCTCTTACCAAGGATTATAGAGGCATGGGGAGAGAACAAGGCTGCAGATTGCAAAGCGTGTATTAGATATCCAAGAGAGAGACTCTTTTGTCACTGATCCAGAACGGCAGATCTAAAGCAAGGGAAGTACTTAAACTGCCAGTTTTGAATGAATAGGTGTGTGTGTTTGTGCGTGTTTTCTCGCCTTAGCATCTGTAATTCAGATTCAAGATTTGGAGAAAGATGAATTCATACCTAGCTGTCTCTATCTGATGGGGAWATTTCTCAGATATAACTGTTGAAATTCATGCACAGCTATGTTCTTCTCAGATATCACAAATAGTCATTCTTAATGCATATTTCTAAGGACACCTTTGCAATGAAAAGAGATCAAGAGAAAGAAGATAAATAATTTCTGGACTTGCACCTAGCTTGGTACAGGACCAAAGGAGGGTGAAAGYGTTTTTTTCCTCTGTGTGTGGTTAGTTGTGGATTTTTTTCTTGTTTTCTTTTTTCTTTTAATATTGAATCTGATAGAATAGTATCTTCAGCACCTTGCCATAGATTAAATAATCTCATAACCATCCACAGAAAATGGTCTAAATGCTGTTGCAGTAAGCAGGATACAGAAGCCTCCTGGCTATTCCCTGTTCCAAAGGAACATGTCATCCCCCCACCGCACAGTGTAACAGTTTTGATTTCTAGATTTTATTCCTACCTTAAGGGAATTTTATATGAGGAGCTTAAAGATCTTTTTGCCTAGTTAAGGTAGCCCTGGGCAGAACTGCCAGATTTAGCCCTTATAACAAAGATTTATACAATTAAAAAGTCATTTTTTTTAACAAGAGGGCTCCATGTTCCCCTTTTTATCTTRTCATCAAATCATAATACAAATCACATGAATATGCTTCCCTCAGAAGTCTTCAGTTTAACTATATTGATTAATAGGTATGAATGTACCCACTGAATACTTCTAGCACGTGGAAGTTAAATCATTGAGTCCGGAGAATCGTGAGATTTGATTTTGCTTTTGATGTTTTAAGATAACACTGAAATAATCTGTGCACTACCAAAGGAATTTGTTTGGTTAATATTTAACACTGATAGTAGATTTCTGATGTTCATCTAAACTCTATGAAACTGTAGCATCATTTTAACCTATTTGTAAGTGGAGATCATGCAAACTCCTGTGACAACTCAGTTTCTTTAAATGTTTATTTCTAGGTCTTGGTTAAATAAGAAAATGCTTCTCCAAGGAGTGTGAAGCAGTCATTGCATGAAAGCCAAAAATCAAGCCTGAGGGCTAAATATCAGTAAGTAATCTCTCTAAAATACAGTAAGCTCTGAAATATAGCTAGATTTTCTCTGACTTGTAATTTGTTTGTGCAGTGTTCCAGGTCCTCTTGAAGAGTTATGTTCAACTAAAGTTCAACTTATTTTTAAATTAATTCTATTTGAAATTGAATCAATGGTGTAAGAGCTTTATTCCTTTGTTTTAACAGGGTGATTTTTTTTTTTTTTGGTTCATATGTTTTTACACAAGGTATAAATACTGCAGTGAGGTGAAGACTATCATTTTAAATGCAACCATAGAAATGAAGCATGGGTTACATTTCTAGTATATGTTAGCTAATTAATTCATGCAGATTCTCTCCTGTAGGAGATGGACAATATTTATGTTTTCATATTTTAAAGCTGATAAAGTGAAATCATAGTATAGCTAAAATGGACACTGAGCACCCAAAAAGAATGATTTAAAGTCAGAGGCTAAATTTGGGGCCTGTGTATAATCTATTTGAAAGATTAAAATTTTGTTAGTCTTTTTTTTTTCTTRTAACTGTGTGCAGTAGCATCTAAATCACTATTAGAAAGTCACAACAMTAAATTAAAGATTTTGTTTTCCTATTTACTCAAACTTCAATTTTTTCCCTGGAGAAAGAGACAACAGTGCAGTTTATCAAATGCAAAAGRTTCACAATGACTATATGAAATTCAAACCCGTAAGCAAATTTTGATGACAAAAAGCAACTTTAATTTTCTTTCCCTAACTAGTTTGTTTCTAGGAAAAGTAAAAATACGAACCTTCACTCTAAACCTTATAGTAGCCAACTTCTTAATCTTTCACTCTGACTGAGACTTGCCATTGCGCAGAAATCTGTGATAAAATATAACAGCAGTAATAAATGATGAAATCTGACAATGATAGACAAGGGAAAAAAGTAATGAATAAAGGATTGCTTTAGAAGATATTTAAAATAAAACTGGATGAAGAATTAGAAGACAAATTGTAAGAAAAAAGTAATCACCAATGATTTACTTAACTTAATAAAGATATGGTTTGATCTCAGATGTATTCCGTTTGTAAATATCTGTTTTCCTTCTGTTTACTAAACTGATAAAATAGACATATAATGGTTACATTACATTTAATTTTCTTCTGACCTAAACCCAAGGTCAGTAGAAWTCAGAAATCTCTCTGCTAAAATGGTAATGTTGCCATGGTATAGAAGTGACACACTGTTTTGAATCTTTTGTCAGATGAACTATTAACTCCACCAAACTGACAGTACATTACTGATTACTATTTTATATTGTTTACCCCATTTTTAYTGGCTGATTGGAAATTCAAAGTGAGGGTATTTAGATACACTATAATACATAACAGGGAGGAAACCACATTTTTCCTTTCAAAGTTAAAACAAATGGTTTGTCATCAGACACTTCTTTGACCAGAGAAATTTTATTGTCTCAGTTTTAAATGAGAAAAGCAACTTTAAGTAACCTGCCAGCTATGATACTCTTGMCATCAAGTTAGGCATTATTTCTGCTCTGTCAGAAAATGAGCCTTAATAGCAGCATCCTCAAACTATGGGACAYGTTCCACTGGGGGTAGTTATTCCACAATAAAGTGGCCTTGACAACACACACCGAACAGCAAAATCCTTTCTGCTGACATGTTTGAGTGCCAGCTACTGCCTTCATCACCGCAGCTGTGAGGAGCAGCAAGGGCAGAGTCAGTGGTGCACAAGTAAGATACATTTGAGAAGCCACAGCTTGAAGGATGACTTGGTTYGTGAACTTAGTAGGATTCAGGAATATATACATCCATGTACACTGCTCCGAGTGAACTGGCTCCGAGATGAGCAAGACTGGAAATCTGACTCYATAACACAGCTAAAGAGAAAATAGGTTGAATAGGATTTCATCAGAATATCACACCCTTCCGGTGGATCAGAAAGTAGATTTAATTTGAAGCACTCCTAGAGACTTTGTGCATAAACTGGGTGTTTTAAATTATTATATTAGGTTATTGTTCAAAATCAAGTATTATTATTTATTATTAAATGATTTTAGCACTCTTCCTTTATACTCCTGAAGGCTCCAGTAAAACCAGAAGAGATGAAGAATTAGTTTCTCATCTAGAGACAAAAAGAGACTCTTGGAAAAAATAAAATACTTCCAAAAGTAAGCAGAACTGTTCCAAAAATGTGAGAAATTTGTACTGAAAATGAATGTTTTAATGATATAGCAAAACAGACAGAGGACAAAAAGGTAGTTAGTTGTTCCGGCTACGAGGCGTTCAGTACTAAGCCTGGATGGATGCAGCAGAATGAAAGAGCTGYACCATCCCGCTGTCTGAGAGAGCTGTATATGGGATGAAGTATGTGCTGCACAGTACCATGTCTTCTCTTTTACTCTGTAAACGGTGCACAGTGCTAAGGAGTTGGCTAGCAGCCGCGTGCTGCACGGAGAATGCATGAGCTCACACAGCATCRGCAGCGAGCAGCAGACGGTGGGGAACGGGGAAGGGCAAAGCCCTCTTAGCCTTTCCCTCAACCAACACAGCCATGTCGGACTCAGATAAAGCGCTTAGTGCAGCTGTCAAGTTACTTAGTAGATCCAGGTTTGATAAACGTGCCTGTTGTGATAAATGTTAGTAGGGCTGGAAATTGCATTTAACTTAATATTAATTCACGCAAAGCTGAACATCCTATCTGGTGAAAAGAGATGTACTCTGTCATTTGGTTGTATGGAACCACTCTGTTATATAGTTTTTTAGGCTTATATTGCTACATAATGTTTCTCAGAGGGAAAAAAAAGAAAAAAGAGAGACAGAAAGAAAGAGGTAGAAAAATACTCAAATCACCTGATTTTGTGTGATACATTTCTGTGATGGCTTGAAAGCTTCTGGAAAGTTTTTGAAAAAACAAATAAAGTGACAAGATAGATGATAATAAGATCTGTAATATGAAAGAGGAAATTAAATGGGGATATTAAGTGCTATTCCTCTTCCTTTTCTCACAGACATCCAGACTAGGATCACTCTGAAAACCTTTTAGTTACAACTGAATGAGACTTCAGTGTAGTGTAGATGCACCCAGATACTCAGAGCTATACGTGACCTAGCACAGGTACCAAGTTCTATGTAGCTCCATGTTACCACGGAGCCTGGAGATTGTTTTCCCTACCAAAGAGTCGGTCCCAGCCTAGCTAACAGTATTGTCTTTACCTTCTACAACTCCTTGCTCTTAGCATTGTTTCTGTGGGGCTCCTCTACAAGGTCTTACTATGTATTCAAATACTTCTGTATGCTTTCCTCTCTTACTGAAAGTAGTACTCAACATTTCTGAAAAATCCTTTGGGAAGTTTTCTGACCTTTACGCAGCTTTCTTTAGATTCTTTGTTACTTTTATGAGCTTACTCGATTAATTTACTACTATGCAATATAAAAATCCCCTGCAAATTTTACCTTTCTTTTAAAAGAAAAGAATAAGTACAAAAGAATAAGCAGACGTTGAAGATTTATCAGCCCATTTCACCACTGTACTGCCGTTGAATGAAGAGACTACTGAAGGACAGATAGCTGAATTCACTTTTATATTCAGTATAAGAATGCAAAGAAGAATAAAGAATTGAATGGTTATTGTAAAAGGCTAGAGAAAAATGTAACATTAGATCATTATTTTATGTTTTACTATGCTACACAACCCAACAAGCAGATTTCATATTTATGTGTGTATCAGGAGTGTCTGGTGGTAAGCTGATTGTTTTAAATTTGAAAATTGATCTTTRATGAGACATAAGGAGAAAGTGTACTATCACTTTAATTTTCATAGTTCTGCAAGCTATAAAGCTACTGTGAGTATTTCAGAACAATTTTACATTGTTTCCTTTAGAGCTTTTTAGAGAAACAGCCATGTAAACTTCTTAATGAAGACTACTGATCATCATTAATTAACAGCAGAGTAAAATACAGCATACAACATCATATTGTCTTTGTTCCTACAGCATTGTTTTATTATTTAAGTGGTGAGAAAAGATCTCACRACTCCACTTTTACAAAGAAGAAAAGATGACGTCTRTGACAAGAAATATGGTATATGACATGAAATTCAAGAATTATTTGTAGAGATCTTAYAATTTAATGACCCTTAATTAGGTTAGTTTCTTATTCTTTTATATTAGATGACTATTTGAAATTATGTTTTCTTATTTTTATTAACCATTTAGATGCTACTATGTTTATTTTAAATTGCCACAGTACTCTATACTTGTCCTTAGGTATTTTTAAGCTTCATTGTGTTTTCTCAAAAAATAACCACACTCAGCTGTGTAGATTTAAAATGGCCAGCAGAGTATCTTGCTGCTTTTAGTGCCAACTTCAGTTCTTTTCAAATGTCGAAGTAATGGAACAAAGATCRTTGACATAAAATCCTGGGCATAAATAAGCATACTTGGCAAAAYGATTCACATTCAGATGAAATTTTCATGAATGGACAAATGTGAGTTATAGAACTACTTTTTAGGATAATGGTTTTTGGTATTGGTCTGTATCAGCTATAAGCAAAAGCTATTTAAAAGGGGAAGTCAGGAGTGACAGAAGGAGACATTTATAACTGTGTGCTACAAAGATTGTTTTAGTGTCTAGAGGAGAACTAGCAAGTTTATCTTGCAAAAAGACTTAGAGGCCAAATGTTTGTTCTGTGTTTATCTGYATATYAYATTTATTTTCAGGCTCAAATTACAYTTTTGAAGAAAAGGTATTTTACTCTCTTTCAATGAAAAGGCTCTACAAACCTTTTAACTTTAGCTGGTTACAACTTTTGAAAATTTCTTAAATAACACTGTAATGTTTATATGTTCCAACTATAAAAGTCGGTAAGTAGACAAACCCCTTTGTTTTTGGTTTCATATTTCAGCTTTCCCCTTCCTCTCCTTTGCAAYGGAATATTCTGTGCGTTCAGGTACTTGGCAACAGCATGAGGAACATCAGAGAACTTAAAGACTACTTTAAGCTTTGAGCTGAGTTCAAATGAAAGATTGCAATATGAAAGTCTGAGTTACTATGAATCCTGCCTGTCACAGGACTGGTTGTTTGACTGAAAAGAGAGTTACCAAGATATATGTATGTGTTTGTATCTGTATGTGTACATATCAGAATATGTATGCATATTTTATTATTTAAAATGTAGTAATGAATGATTAACAGGGTAGTTTTACAGTTCCTTAACACTAACTGGAGTTCAAGGCAAAAACAGTATTTTAGGAGTGTCTAAGCCTTGTGAAGAAGCCAAATGTTTTTCTGGTGCTTTGGTTGTCTTAATGAACTGGAAGTTACTGAAGTTTACTTTAATCATTTGTGACCTGCAGCTGTGGTTATTAATGAGAATAAAATGTGCATAATGCAAATTTCAAGAGATTGAAGCTGTCTGAAATGGAAAGGAAATTTTGTTACTTAAGATTTTGGCTCAGTGATGCTTAAAATATATTTATCTCTGCACACAGGTATTAAATGACCCATGAATAGAGTTTAACTTTCAAACTGCAGGTAGGAAGAGGATCTTAACCGTGCCAGTCATGAACTCCACACTTGCTTGTGCTGCCTGAGGAGATTGGGTTCGGTTACCTCACATACACATTCTCACACATCCAGCTATGAGCAGCTGAAGAAGAACTGAAGGAGAAACTTACAGATAAAATCCCTCAYGGTTCAAGACTTCTTTAAAGCTAACAAGCATTAAAAATGCTTTACCAAAGGGCTACTTTCACACTTTTGACATAGATATTTAACAGATCCCAAAAATGGTAGATCAGGTAAATCAGTGAGCAGTGTCTGACAGGATGGCGTTGGAGTTCAGGTCAGTCAAGGAAGGGGCAGGTGAGATCCTGTGGGGGGCAGCTCTGAAGGACAGAGACACATCTTTAAGAGCAAGAGAGTTTTATCAGAGTGCAAGTAYAGTCCATCCTGAAACAAGTAGCTTCAGGAGACCAGCTTTCCTAAACAGGGAACTTGTGACCAAGCTCAGATGAAAGAGGCAGTACAGGGTAGGTGGAAACAGGGACAAAAGAGGAATATGGAAACACTGTCCAGGTATATAAGAATGGTGTTAGGTAAGCCAAAGATCCCTTAGAGTTGACATTTCCATGGATATCAAGGACAAAAAGTGTTTACTACTACATTAGTAGCAAAAAAAAAAAAAAAAAAAAAAAAAAAAAAAAAAGGCCCTGCTGGTTCATTGACAGGGAACACAGATAAGACTGAGATTCTTATTACCTTTTTTGCTTCTGTTGTCACCAGGAATATGTCCCAGAGTTTTGTACCTAGAAACTGAGTTCAGGGAGAAGAGCAATTACAAGCAATGGAAGATTAAGTCAGAAATTTCCTAAACAATATCGACCCATACAAGTCCACTCAACCAGATGGGCTGCATCCAAAGTTGCTGAGAAAGCTGACTGATATCATAGTGAGATCACTCTCTGTTATCTTTGAAGGACTAGGAAATGCCCCTCAATGACTGAAAAAAAAAAGAAGTGCTGCGTTCATCCTCAGAAAGAACAAAGAGGATAATCTGGTGAAATGCCATCTAGGCAGCTTCACTTTGGTCCCTGGGAAATATCATCGAGAAAGTTGCTTTAGAAGTCATTTCTGGYATATAAAGGAGAAGAAGGCAAATGGAGATAGTCAGTACGGATTTAACTGGGGCAAATATTTGACAAAWTTGATTGCCTTCTATGATGAAATGACTGGATCAATGGATGAGGGAGAGCACTGGATTTACCTTGAGTTTAGCAAAGTTTTCAACAATGTCTCCCAGAGCGTCCTTGCAACCTAGTTTGAGGGTTATGGTCTACTTGAGTAGACTACTGATGCGTAAAAACCTAGCTGGATCACTGTCCTGAAAGGGTAATGATTCATTATTTATTCATTCATTCAGTTGGTACCATGAGGCTGGTTACTGTTGGAGTACCTCAGTTCTCTCTCCTGGGACCTATCTTATTTAATACCTTCCTTAAGGATCTAGAGGAAAAGACAGAATAAACCTTTACCAAGCTTGCAGATGACCCTGAACTACAGATTACAGTCAATACACCTGTGGGTTGGGCTGACATTCAGAGGGGCCTAAGCAGGTTGAAAGAATTATCCAGTCAGAAACCCTTTGGAAAATCAATAAAGTCTTGCACCTGGGATGGACTAACCTCCTGCACCAGCGCAGGCTGGGAACTGAGTGATTAGGGAACATGAGCTAGCAGTGTGCTCTGGCAATTGATGACAGCCAACAGCATCCGAGGCTATATCAGAAGGCATATAGCCAGCAGATCAATGGAAGTGAATATTCCCCTRTACTTGACATTTATAAGACTGTATCTGGAGAACTGTGTCCAGCATTGGGCTATCCAATCTAAGAAGCACATCAACAAATTGGAAGAAATTCAGCAGAAGGCCACAGAGCAGGCTGTGGGCTGGAGCACTTGCYTTGTGAGCAGAGGCTGAGGGAATGGGACTTACTCAGCCTGGAGAAGAGGCAGCTTTGGGACCTGACAGCAGTCCCTCAGTACAGGAATGTTATTCAGAAGACACGACCAGGCACTTTACTGAGGCAGAAAAACAAGAGTCAGTGATCGTAAATTTAAACAGGGAAGATACCAACTGGCTATAAAGAAAAGAGTAAATCACTATGAGGATAATTAAGCGTTGTGACAGGGTGCCCTGAGAATCCATGGGATATCTCTCCTTGGAGGGTTTCAAAACCTGACTAGACAAACCCCTAAACAATCTGGTCTGCATTTAGCATTGACTCTTTGAACAGGAGGTTGGACTAGAGACCTCCTGAGTTCCCCTCCAACAAGAATGACTCTGATTTTAAAAATGCAAAATATTTTTATGCATAACTTAAAAGTAACTCAAGAAATGGTAACAAATATTCCAAACTTCATTCAGAAAACCAGCAGATTTAGGTTTCTCATAAGTCATCACACATTCATTTTTGTCCATGTCTCTTTTTTAAAGACATCCAATACTATTTCTGTCCTTGTTATATTAGTTAATAGTTTGGAACAAGGAATCAAAGTTTCCTATCGCTACAGGCATGAATTTTAAATAAATGTGTTCATTAAACAGTGCCTGGCCACTAATGGCATCAAGTTAACAGCAGGCAACACAATTTTAATACTGTTCATTTTTTATGTACTATAGCCCATATGGTGTCTTACCTTGCTTATTCCTGTTTAAGGAGGCAAACCAGTTGAGTTCATTTTTGCTGGATTTCTAAAGTTTTCTTTCTYGAGAGAAAAAAAAGGAAAGAAGGGAGGTGAGAAGAGTCAGATATCTTTTCTTCTGCTCCTACTCTCATGGCATGATCTCACCCCTTTTCTGTGTAGAGATGTTAGGAAGGGGAGATGGCTTAGACCTTAACTGGGGGTTAAAAGTTCTGAGAACAGCATGAATTAGCTAATATTTTGAACAGAAGTTGTTTTTTAAGGTACAATCAAATCAAGCTTTCAGCCTGGATAGACCGTAATGCTCTCTCTCTCGCTCTCTTTCTTTTTTTTTTTTTTTTTTTTTTTTTAAAAAAAAAAAAAAAAAAGCTTTCATATGCATCTTTGGTGTTCTTTAAAGTCCAAACAATATTATTATGCTGGGTATCTAGCTTGGCACCTATAAACTGTTTTAATGTGGGCAAGAATCTGACATTTTAATATGAAAGACAAAGATGGATTCATTCAAGAGCTGACAGACTTCTAATATTGCTCAGCACAACAAAGAGCACCTCAGCACAAGGAAATACAGATTGTGAGAATGTATAATTACYGAGATCCTAATAACATGGTGTACTGCAGAAAGACTTGATCAGGAGCTAAGCTAATCTACATTTCTGTGTTAAGTGTCAATGGCCCAGACTAGCTATGCAATGAAGTTAAGTGTAGATAACATAAAATCTCTAACAAATGTTAAACCGATCAGGATAAACCTACAGGATCAACCTAAGCTGGAAACTGAGCAGACTTCTTCTGGCTTCCTCTTTTGAACTGCCTTAACTATTTCTGAGATAACATTTTAAATTCCATGAACATAACATCCCAAAATACATGATAACACAGCTAAGGAAGCAGAGTGAATTCCTTGGGTGAGGAAAATAATTCTAAACCAAATAGGGACTTGAAGACATTGGCCAAATTACCTCTTCATGTTACCCCATTACTAACACACAAATAACACTGAGCTATTGAAGTGAAGACAGAAAGTAGTGCAAAACCAAGTTCGAATGGCTATGYATTGACCATTTAGAAAATATATAAAAGCGACTGTGTATTATGGAAATATCATTATGGGGTTTAACTCATATTTAAAAGATACTTATATATGAGCGTGTTTAGAAGTCTCTGAGGTATTAATCAATAGCTGTTAATTCCTYAAATGAAAGGAATTTTGCTAAATACTGTGGGAAGTCAAACAAAACTTGGTGAATATGAAGGCATCTATTCCATCAACAGCACAAAGACCAATGTTGTTACCATGAAACTTTTAATCTTCCTTAATCAGAAGCTGGCAAACAYACCACTTGACTGACTTTAGCAGCATCCTTATAAATAATAGAAGATTTTATAACTGTTCAYGTTCCATATATCTTTTATATGTGACAGTGTGAGAAGCTGTAACCGTGCTCCCAGCCTTAAGCCTCATTTCATCCCCACCACAGAGGAGAATCTTTTATTTCTTTATATTTTAAGTTTTCCCCTATTCTTATCTAGTTTTTTAAGTGGCTAATCCCTGTTGGGTTTTAGTGTACAATCTGCAGTTATGCTGGTTGTTTCTAATAACTGAATTTCATAATATCTGTAATAACATTTACTCTCTACGCTTTCTGCATGTAACTTGAGCTTTTATTTGAATGTACTGTTATGAAACGATTCATCCCTGGTTCATTTTTCATGAAGTAAGAGAACATTTATTCTTCTGATCTCTTTTTTAAATACTTTTATGCTTTCACCACATTGCATACTTCATTTTTTGTATGTTTTGAAAGGCATAAATTTTACATTTGTATTTACTTTTGCAATGCATTTTTAGTACATTTTGCCATTGGCTGAGCAAAAATATAATTTCCCCAGGAGGGCTCATTCTTTTCAAACTAATCACAGACTGTTCTTTCTGTCACAGTGCAATTCAAACTGAGACAACAGCAAGAGCACATAACATTCTTTCTTGTATTTCTATGCTGTTAGTAGCTGCCCTTTGAAGTGTTTTTCCCTGTTTGTAAAATTTATGACACTAATAAAGCATTACGCTACATATGACTGTAGTGTGAACTACGAATTCCACTGAAGCAGAGAGTTAAAAGCCACAAGCATGCATTCAAGCAAGGACAGATCTGAATAATTCTAAATATGACTGAAGGTGCAGGTATTTGAGATAGCAGCATTTTTTTTTTTTTTTTTTTTTTGTTCTTTTCACATTCAAGATGCTGGAGGGAGAAGAAATAGCAATGCTATGTGTTTACATTAATCTCAATACAGATATAATGGGAGAGGCAGGTTTCAGGAGGGATGAGAGAGATGTGCTGGTGGGCTAGCAATGGCATCCAATGTGTCACCACCTGACACTAGGCAATCACGTGCACGCAWGATCTGGAATTTCTCTTGGAGACTGATTTCTATGTAATTTACTTCTTTATCTGTTATACTACATGGCACATGAAAAAAGTCTAACTCTATACTAGCATATAAACTTGACACAATGAATTCTTTCCAGATAATTCAAAGATATTCTGCCTGTAACAGTCTGACTGTGTTTTGAGTGCCCTATGCATAGCATAGATACTTTTGCTAGCCAGGAAGTGATTGTTTTGTCTCCTTGTCAAGTCTTGCCTCCAGTGTTAAAAGTTAAAAAAGGCCACAGGTTCAGCAAACATGCCCTTGATAAAGGAGTGTGGTTTCTGAGCTCCAAAACCAAGATTAATTGCAGAGTTAAGCCCTGAAAGACAAGCAAGTTCAGTAAGTGCCCAAGTGCATGAGTTGTTATTACCATCAACGCAAGCTGTGAACATAAATTCAGAGTTAATATCTTACCCTTCTTMTATTTAGCAGTTTTGCTCCATGTATAGCAATTGCTAAGACAAAAAAATTAGCACATTTAGCAGTTACATCTGCAGCACGGAGTGGGAGTGAGACTRTAGAGTCAGCTTCATAAAGGAGACCAACTCTATGATCATCCGCAAATRCTCTGCTTTACTGGTTATATAGTGACATGTGCTTTCCTGAAATATATTGCGTAAGTAGCCACCAGGTCTATGCCCAATTTGAATTTAGGTTTAGAGGGACTATTTTATGGAATGTTTGGTATTTTTRTTGGTTTAGATACAGGTGAATTTCAGAGTCTTTGGCATCTACTGTAGTTTAATTTTATCTATCACAGAAAACAGACAATACTTCTTAATCATTATTGAAAAATTATTGTAATCCCAGAACATGTGAAAACAGAGTTTTATTAACAATGTTCCCACCTGCTCAGGTTTTAATTCAGCCAGTTTTAACTCAGTTTAATTTAACTCATTATGAAGAGTATTTTTACTGGTCTTATAATTTTTACTATACTGGTCTTATAATACCAATGGATTTCTAGCAGAATGCTTGCTTATCTCCTAACTGAACGCAGGAGTTAAATCTGTATAATAATAAGGATGGAATAGTAATAAAGATGAAGTGTTAAAAGTTTTTAGAGTTTATAAAATGTTGTTCAGTCATTGCTCAGAGGATTGCATCTCCTCTGAGTCATTGTACTCAGAGGAACCATCACATCAAAACTGTACCCATACCTCAAACATACAAAATCTTATAATGGCAACACTCGCTCTGACATTCCTGTGTTGTTATTATCTCAGGATGGCCAGGAAGTTTATACCTAAGATCAAAGCAGGGAAAGAAAAGTCTACCCGTAGACAGCAAAAGAGATAAGGTATGCCAGTTACCAATMAGTAAATGGCTAATTAAACCTCCTGAAATGTTCACAGATGTATTTTACTAATGGCGTACTTTTTTGTAGGTGTATTTTCTTCTTTCTTCCAGGAGTTCCTGTTAAATCAAAGCTCAAGCAGAGCATGGAGGTACTTTGAGGAAATCCCTGTCTGCAAATCTGTATTTGCACTGTGCATATGCAGGATTGTTTGTTATGGCAAGGCAATTTGGATTGACTGTGTAGAAATATGCTCTACGTTGACTGTTAGGTATCTGGGTACTGTGCACCTAAGAACGACAATGGATGTGAACTTCTCTGCTGATAAACATGCACTGTGCAGGTATGTTTATATAAACATAAGGGGTAGCACCGGAGTGAAACCTCGTGCTCTTTGCTTTGCACCAGCTTCTAATGTAGACGCACTTTACAGGTGCCTTCTAGTATAGTTACACTGTCAGATGCAGATGAGCATATGAGAAAATAAAAAAAAATCTTAAAGAATTTATTTAACTAAAAAATATAGAATGTCTAGATTTTCATACATTTCAAGTAAAAATGTATACTATCTTTCAAAGAGATCTAACTGAAAATATTTTCATAATGACAATTTTCAATTCTTTCAGAGTGACATTTTTCATTAACATGCAAATCTTTACAAAATTATGAACAGCTTTTCATGAATTTTCATAAATTGTGATATTGATATTTAAATGGTAGTCTAGCAGTCTTTCCAAATACAACTCTGAAACAGAGAACTGTTTTGAAAAGAGACAGAAGTTCTTTGGTAATAGCTGCGAGACATAACATTTTTAGACACTGATTTATGCTTCTTTAGCCAGAGGATGATTCCAGCATGGACACTGCCTGATTCACCTCTGTGGGTTACCTGTATCTAGGAAATCAGTTTTCAGCAGAAAGCTTCACCAGCTTCCTTGCAACTTTTCACTACTGCAAATTACACATACACTGAAAACGAGCAAGACAATGCTATATTTTTTCAGGAGCTATTATCTTGCTCTAAATAGGCATTGATTTCAGAGACAGTATTTATCCTTGATCAAGCCTGTTGCTTAAATTTAATTATTGTCTTCCTCTTAAAAACATCTAACCTAGCATGATGCAAAGTTAAATACCCAGTCTTCTTTTTTTTATTAAATGTGTTCAATACTGTTGAGCCTTTCTTCTCATGTTTGATCTATAAACAAATGAATAGAAAATGAACTTAATAAATCATTAGTGACAGGTTGAAGAGAACCCTGCTGTTCCTTTTAACTGAATGTTGAATGAATATGGTTAAAGATATAAAAGGAATTTGGTAATGAGGGTGTATTATTGCTCTGAACTGTTTGTAACCTTTGCGACACTTTTGTAAATTTTAATGAAAATCCAGTACTGGCATTGTCACATTGAAATCAGACTAATCAATTAAACTTCACTCAGTTTACATTTATCTTGCTGGTGTTTACCTATTTTACACATTCTTTATGTTTTATTAACTTGAAAGAAGCCAAATTGGCTCAAGAATATTTATGAATCTCTTCTGAGAAGGAGCATCTTATTGTGCTGCAAACATACAGGGTGGGATTTATCCCCAGATTAAATTACCTAAATTTGAGTAACTGAAAAGGGTAGTAGGGCCAATGTTCCCATTCCAGTAAATGGAGATTTAGACTCAATTCRGTTTCCTTCACATAGGTCTGGTCTRCAACTGTCGTTCCATGAAGGGAACTAAGTGGGCCATAATGGCCTGGCCCTGGACCTGCCTTAGGTCCTGTCCTATTTCTGCCAGCCCTCATGAATGTCACTGGTACTCTAGGGCACCTCACATGTCTTTAGATGACAAAGTTTAGGCAAAATGAGCCCCTAGGTCTCCACCAGTTGTAAAGAGAGTTTGAAGATCAAGCACACGTGCTGACACCCTCACCTAGATACCTCAGTTTAATGTCATACCTRGGGATTGATTTCCACTTCTTGAGCTCTTGGATTGTTTTTCATAAAGTCCAGGATATGTTTTGTCATTAGAATTATCAATTGATATTAAATCATATAAAATCACACAAAATATATCAGAACCAAAATTATCATTCAAAGTAATAGTGACAGATTAAAAAAATCACCCCTGMACAAAGGTCAGCTCCTTTTCCAGAGTCACTTTGTTAGCTTCAGATACCTGAATAGGGATTATAAATCAGATTGCTTTCATAAAACAATTTCCAGGATGCAACTGTCTTACTTTCTACCAGCTGGTTCAGAACATCAGATCTCTTAATATCTGCAGAGAAGAACCTTGTAAAACAAGATAATTGTTTTCTTTTTTTTTAAGTGATTTTTTCTTAAAATATGGAAGTGCCATACCTAGTGTGTCCCTTTATGTGACAAAACCTAAGCCCTCTTTCATCAAGCCTGAAAGACATTTTTTTCTCTTGAATAACCATCTACAGCCCCCATGATATTCATTAAATTACAAAATAGCATATGAAATMTCAAATTTCAGAGCCTTCAGTCTACAATCAAGGTCAGTGGAATGGTTACAGCACATCAAAAGTTGCCTTTGAAAAAGATCTCCTAATGCAATAACTAAACTCTACTTTAGCACATAGAGAATTCAATGTGATCAGTTTTCTCTTGCCATTTTCATATTCCAAACACTGTGGGGGRRAAAAAAAAACACTTTTTTTKGACAACATTTAAATCCTAATTGACAGTATTTCTCTTCTGCTTTCTTGAGCRTGGACAAGAAGGATAGGAGAGCTGATAATCCTCTTGATTAGGAAAACAAATTTACAAATGGCACATCAGACGAGTAGCTGCACTTCCACCTTTACAGAACACTCTTCTGACAATAAGACCCTTACAGAAAACTAAAAAACTTTGTATGTGGAAAAGTACAATTTACAGTGATTAATCTCCATGAAATCTTCCTTAAAGCAGAGATATTCTCACTGAAGTTTTACATCAACACACTGATGTTCCTCTCAGACCTGGTTCCTTCCACTTATTAATTCACTGTGCTATTGGGTAGTTCCAAGGAGAACTCTTTGGCTGCTGCTGAAAATGATTTCAGCATTCGTAGGAATCTATGTGAGTTGCATTCACAGTCTTTAAATGAAAATCCTTATTGTTTTTGTATAATTGAAGCAAACTTCAGGGAGTGCTAAGGAAAAAAGCAGGCTTATATTATTCTTAAGGACAGAGCCCCAAAACGTATCTTTCTATTGGCTGCCTATTTTTTTTTTTTTGATCTTTTTTAATGACTGAAATTCCTCTTTAAACAAAGTCTCATATAAACATTTCTTTACAACATTAAGTCACAACTGACAATTAAACATGTTATTTTGGTTTTAGGAATAAGTAATGTAAAAAGCTTCAGAGAGAAACCTATTTTTCTAAATGCATTTMCTGGTTCTATGATTCTATGATAGCTGACAGAAATGCTTCTCAAGTCCAACTTTCCTGTATTTCAGGATAAAAAAAAAAGGTCTTAGTAAACCAAACAAGTAACTTTTTCAATAGGAACAACAATGCAACTTAGTTTTATTTGGCTGTACATTTCATAACTGAACTGCAATGTTACCTTTGTCAGGTTACGCATATTCTCTCACCATTGTATTTTCAACTTTCTTCTGAACTTTTCTTTAGGCTGGCAGTTGTGCATGTATTAATTTACTCTGTTAATATGGAGTGCTGGTGGCCTGGCTGACCTCTGTTTGTGGCCTCTGTGTAAACTCTGCAAAACACTTCACCTCTCAGCTGCTGTTGTGTCAGACCAACGACTGTGGCCCAGATAGGTCTTCAATAGGAATTTAATATTTTTAGACGTGTTGCTCTAACAAATCTGGTTGTAAATGTTCAATAGTGCTGCAAAATCTGAAGTGAGGAAAGGAAGGGAGAAAACAGATAGACAGAAACACATCTGTGTGTTTAGATTCATAATAATTCTGACTGCACACATCTTTTTTTTTTTAATTCTAAAATTAATATTTACAAACTTCATACTTTTGAAAATAGTTGTGAAATATAACAGTGGATACCCTTCTTAAATTTTATTCAACTGGACCAGCTTATATCTCTAAAGAAACTGATCTTCCTTCCTACACTCCTCCAGATCTATATTTAGGTACTCAGCATCTGGTTTCGTTGCATAACTCTTATCATAYATTCCTTTAAAGTTAACATAAACAGTTCCCTTGAATACAGGAATAAAGCTTGTTTCTTTAAGAAATTCATAATTTTATTGGTGTTCCATATTCCCAGAGGATCTTATTAGAGCAAGGTCCCCTTGTACAAGAAATTGCAATAGTCATAATGAAAGACAAACTCTCTTGCATAAGGACATATCCTCTATTCTATATAAATCAGWATTTTGCATTTTGATTTAGAAACGCTTTATATGTGGTCTTAATTTTTTCAGATAACCTACATAAAAAGCCTAAGTGTACCAGCTAAATTTGTCATTAGGTCCTGTATTCTTTGATTATCATATAATCTTTTGGCTCTGTATACAGTTGATGTAAAAATGCTAGAAAATCAGAAATCTTAGTACTATACACTAATATTGCTCTTATTTTGCAAAACTATAYAGCTATAGAGAATGAGATACATTGAAAAAAATATATTCATATAGTCCTAAAGATTTCTTCTGCTACAAAAGTTTGCATCAAACTGCTAAAAGTTTGAAAACATCAGTAGAATAAGTTAACATGTTTGAAAACCGCTTTACTTTATAATTATCTTTGAAAGGCTCAGTGCTTACTGGGCCAATTTTAATTTCCAACAATTCCTTTGAAGGTGCATTGGAGTAAATTCAATGTTTTTAAGAGGAGAAGCAGGCCTATATTTCATAACACACAATTATCACTTTTAGCATACAAAATGTCAAGATAAAAAAACCCATGAATCTAAAAGTRTACTACATCCATTCTCACTCCTTTGTGTATGATTGGCTTTGAATTTTCAATAAAGCACGGCTTTTCTTCACTCAATCTGAGCTGTTTTTGAAACGCTTCCTTTATGAATAATTATTTCAATATACAGTTGGCACTAACACAATATTTATTTTCACTGGAAGCAGGAATGATTTTTTTTTAATCAGTAAATTGCATATTGTCACTCTGATCTTTCTAAAGAACTTGGATCTACTGACAGTGATTACTGTAGATCTGCACAGTTTCAAAACTTGGAACTCATAATTGCTTTTCATGGTTAAGAGAAAATAAATGAATTGCAAATGCAGAACAAAAAGAAGAATGTTTTTCAGTCTTTAACACCTTCTTGCCTCTGCAAAGAAAAACAAGAGGATCTCAGGTCTACATTCCCTGAAGGTTGTTTCTATGAAAAGAATAAAGGATTTGGTCTAAAATTGTATTTTTTAAACAAAACTTTTCTTGTTAATCTTTTATTGAAAACTAATAAGCTAACCATATTATACATACACGTGTTTATGAATTAAAATGAACTTAGCAATGTAATAGACTTCTCAGATTTTAGGCATGATCTTTAATTCTTTGGATACCTAGTCAAATGTTGCTGAAAATATTCATTACTTTTGAAAATATGGTAGCTTTTCTCATGAAACTCCTGTACTAAAAATCCATTATTCATAACTCTTCTAGTATAAGTCCTTGAGTTACCATGCAGCAACAATTTCACCTGACTCATGAGACTAGTTGCACCATCCAAACAGATGAGAAGTAAATGGCTGAAGCAACTCKTGCTAAAAGACAGAAGTTGAATATATTCAGTTAGAATAGACGTTTGCAGTTAGAGTAGAGCACTATGAGTGAGGAATGTGACAGAAAACAACATTATGCAACTGGAAGTAGCGCTATTGACTCTGTTTTGGAAGAATTCCAAAATCACAATTGTAATGCTGCAAGCATACAATAGGTGAGAGCTTTCCTGTCACATAGAGAAGCCAACTCTAATTTCTATCCAACTGTTGGTGTTGAGTTCAATTTAAATCAATACATATTAGCAGCAAGATCATTTAGATAGTCCTCAGTTCCCGAAAAAGCCGGTAATTTTTATATGAGCAATAGTTAGTTTCAGTAATGATATATCTGAAGATTTACTTTTCTTGCCTTCTCTATTGTAGGTATTCARCAGAGATCTGATGTTTATCATGACTAAATAAGGAAAACAGTTCTTAAATTATTCAAGCTACTGGAGCCGACATGGCTGAAATATACAGTCAGCACAGTAATAAAAYTGGGGACAGTTTTATCATAAGCTCCAATTCTGCCATTTTGCTGCATGAGTGAAGCATCCAAAAACAGAAGGTATAATGAAGACTTCAGTACATCTGATTGGGGGAAAGGGAAAGTAATTTTCTATAAAGGAAGTTTGTTTGCTCATAGAATGTGTCAATTTTTCAGAATAAAAAAGAAAAATGAAGATTATCTATTTATCCTAGCATTTTATATGGCTGCCTCTCACTCTCATAGTCCTAAATATATTTGACAGAATTTCTATTACTGTTACTTCAGGGAAAAAAAAAAGAAATCTTTTCCTAGGTTGCTTTTAATCTCTTATGAAAACGACAGTATCTTTGTGTTCTGATTCCTCCTCCCACCACCTCTTTTACTGCATCCTAACCTTCAACAATAACCATTAACCTTTTGCAAATTTCAGCCAAATTGAGTGGAGGGAAGAAGGAAAGCAGCCCTGACTGAGAAAAAGGTCATAGGAAGATTTCGTACCCTCTTCAGCATGACAGAATCCATGCAGAGGATAAATTCTTCAGCTGTGGGAAAAGCTCCCACTTTCTTAGATACAAGTCAACGTCAATCAATCAAAAGACACAATAGCTTTGGAACCCAAAGTTAATGGAGATCAGGACATCATTTGTTTTATTTTATTTTTTAGCTTGGGCTCTTGAGCATAAATTTTCCCCACTTTTCTCTGGTTAGTAGAAACTATCATACGTGGTGGTATTCTTTGACTGTTTTCTTGTTTCTGCTCTGTTTTATATCCTAAAGTAGACAAACGCAATTATTTAATTTTCTCCATAGAAAGATTCTGACTTAGTTTCTGTCCAAGTAGAACATGCAGAGCTTCCAAATATGCTTCACTGAAACAAGTCTTTTTGTAGCTTGATGACAATCACTACAGCTAGGTGTCATTTGAGATTTTCTCCAAAATCTCACAAAAATGTGACAAAGGATGAAAAGCTTCTTTTAACAGCCTGACAACAGAGTGCTGTGTGTGTTTTACAGCGTACTTTACTGTGGTAGTAGTAGTGATTCATCAGATGAGAATTAGATACATAGCTGAGTACAGCTAAGTACATCGTATTTCACACTCTGAGTGAGATACTCCCTAAGGAAGAACACATACAACGATCTCATCAGGATTTTGCAGCTACAGGATGCCACAGAAGTGGGACATTTATTTCACTCAAACTGCATTCTTCTTGAGCAACTGAGGACAGTAGAGTTGGTCCATCTTCTTCTACAGTGCCATATAGGAATAAAAGAACTACAATTATTAAAGGTTTGAGAGAAGACAGATAGTCTCAAGAGCTACTTTTCCTCTTCATGGTTCTTTTTTCCACCAAGAACAATTTACTTTTCCCAGAATTGTATTTTTCTCTTCTTTTTTATTTCCATTATTCATTTATGGATATTACCTCTTTGTAATGAGAGAGTATATGGAAATCTAAAGTAGATCTAATGAGCTATACACATATTTCATTTCTATATCAAAATGATTTGTTCCAAATCATAAATACTGTGGCATAATGACACATAAAATAGATCAGGTAAACTCATCTGTTTGGTACATATGAGAAATGTGTAAATATCCAACATATTCTGCTAACCCATATTTCTCTCAGTTGCATCACTACTTCCTTGCAAAAATTCACCCAAATCTAGACAGAGACAACTAAATCTAGTAACAAAGTAGGCACACCTCAGCTCTGTGAGTTAAATAGCAAATAAAATAACTCAAATTACAACAGCACTAAAACTTCCAGCATAGAAGAAACATAAGGAAAGTCACAAATCACATGGGCTTCCTGTTGCAGAGTGCCAAACTAAAGAGAATCTGTCTGCTTCTCCCACTCAAAACTCTGCATGCAAAATATTCTGTTGATAACAATGGTATATAAACCACCCTCTAAAGCAAAGAGGTGACATTTATATTGCCTTACAAGAGTTAACCTTTCAAGAGTTAATACTCTGGCAGAGCTTTTATCTTTTATTGCTGTCTGTTGCTTTCAACAGACTGAAAAGTCACTTCATGTTTAGGAGGTTGCTTTCCCAATTCCCAGGGCTGGAATATGGAATTGGAAAAAAAATAGTGAACTAGATTCTTAAATGTAAGCTTGACATTTGTAGATACTGATAAACTGCACTGGAGAAGGAGGATAGCCACTTCCTCTTCTCCCCTGAGGTATATGACTGAAGTACAAGGGGAGTATTTGTTACTTTAAACAACATATATCTTTCTTTGACTCAGAGTGAGTATTGGAAAGAAGATTTTTAAAAAATGAAGTATATTTTAAATAAATCAATTTCAGAAGTGCTGCATTTTTTTGCTCTATTTCTTACAGAATGCAGACTGCCTTCCCCTTCCTTAAATACTAATGAAGTCTTAAAGTTGAAAGCCAGAAAGGACAAGTATAATCACGAGTCAGTTATCTTACTCAATTCTTGCAGAAGCTGAATGGATACAGGCACAGCTTTTAGATTAGCTCAAAGAGTTCATGTACAGGTGCTTCTTACTCATATCTTTCTATACTAATTACTCTTACTGCTATAAAATTAATCTTTTTTCCAAGCCTGAATTCATCCAAGTGCAACTTCCAGGTGCTGGAGCTTTCTGTGCCTTTGTCTGCAGGACTGAGCATCCCCACTATCACATCTCTTTTCCTTGAATGAGCACCTGTATTCTGATTAAATCACCTTTTAACCTTCTCAGCAGGTATGCTGAGCTGATTGAGGTCTTTAAGCCTCAAATAATAAGACTGACTCTCAGAACATTTTTATGTCCTTTCTTTGAACTATCTTCAATATTTCCATATTTGTCTGGATGTAGACACTGGAAGTGGACACATCCTTGCAGAGATCTTTCTATTTCTCACATGATAAGTCAAAATCACTTCCCTACTTTAGCTTGACATTATTCTTTAATCCATTCATGGACAGTATTAGCTCTTTTGCTCCAGTATGAGACTGAAAGAATATGTTAAGGAAGATTCTGTGATGATTTCAAGTCTTTTTCTGAATCACTGCTTTCTGAGACAGTATCCTGTTCTATAGATCTAGTTCTATGTTCCCTTAGATACTACTGTTACTGAGCTGTATTAAAAACATTTTGGTAGGATGAAACCATTTGTTTCAGAGTGACTCAGATGACTAAATGAACCACTTGACCACCTCATTAGAGACTGTGGCACCCCTAAATATATCTATTATAGGGTTCATATGGACACTTAATAAAATGTTGAATGTGTGGAAACCCAGCAGAAACAATCCCATTTATTGATCTCTCTTCATTAAAAAATACCCCACCAGTCTATCACTAAGCCAGTTTTAACACATTTATTATGTGTTAGGTTAATCCCCTACAAGTTTTTAATCAAGACATGGTATGACATGAAAGTAAAGATTGCTCTATAGGATAGAGCTTTTTACCAGATGGACCTGCAATCTCTGCGTTCAATTCACTTGTTTTATTTGCTCTATTTTAGCTACTGAAATGACTGCAAAGTTTGTGTTCTATTTCTTTGGCCTCTCAGCTGATAGAGAACTTAAATCTCCAGAACCTAAAGGGGGAAAGAAGTCTTCCCTATCAGACTCCCTGATACCCTGTAAATTCATTCACCTATGCAATAAAGCTTATTACTGGATCCAGGCCAGTGTTATTACTAAGCAGGCTTGAGAAGAAAGGGCCAGCATACTACTTACAGAAGACAACATGCCAGAGTGAAAGTTAAGCCAACTGGATGGTTTGGGAAGTATGTGAAGCGCAAACCCCAAGGCACTCCTGGGCTGTAGGCTAAACATCACTGATTCTTTGCTGCCAAACTATTGATGACTAGTTGTTAAAAAATAGCCTATCTCAAATCAAACTAAGATCAGCCTACTCTTAATAAAGTACACACAAACACCCACAAGCTCCTGGCGAGTTTCTGAATGCAGCAATGCAGTGTAAGCACATTTAGGCATTGTTATCCTTGTGGCTTTTCTCATTAATATGGCCCAAGTGAAGAACATGCTGTCTGAAAATTATTTGGTGACTCAGCTAGAAGCATAGGGATCAAATATATAAGTTCCAGCTTCTTGTTCTTGGTCTATTCAGGACATGAGTTTGGAGTATTATGTGGCATATAATGAAAAGGCTGAAGGATTTAACCCACTTGAGAAATCCTATTTCCTAACATTCATTATCAGTAACTTCACAGCTGCTATATGGCTTACTTATTAAAATAAAAATTAAGAAGAGAAATCTGTTGATGTCAGATTTATTCAGAGTGGCAAGACTTACCACATGACATATCTAGGTAATTAGACGGGGGCTTTAGCAGAAGGTTAGAGCTTAAATATTATATGAGGTTTATTGCTTATCATGCTGAATTGAGAGTCAGCCAAAGTAAGAAATTTTCTCAGTAATATCTGAACTGACATTATGTAGATATGTTTGAATAGTTTCTCTCTTTAGAATCCTGCGTTTTTCTCCAAATAATCATCTTTCTTTATACTGTCATCTTTGAAACTCTAATTCAGCGCTTCATCCTTAACAAGGAAAACACATAGAGAAACGATTAAATAAAACCATGCTACTTTCAGGGGAAGCATGCAGTTAAGTGTGAAGTCCTGAAAAAGATGATATCAAGTACATGCTTAAATATTTTGCTGATTTAGAACTTGCATCTCTACTGATTTTTTTCTTCCTTTATTCTGTTATTCCTGTTTCTGAGAAAGACTGATTTCTAAAAATGGAGCACTCTAGAGTGCCTGCCTAGTAACCCCTCTGGAAGGAAGAAGGAAAGTCTGTGTTTGTTAGGACTATGGTTCCTTGTGGAGTCCTGCTCCCTCTTCTGAGCAGGATGTCCCAAAGAATAGAGCTCTTCACAGTGTTTTGTTTGGAACAAGTCCAGGGGCCAAGAGATACTCACACCAAAGGCTACACCTGTGCCTCCCTCATCCTGATGCTGGCTGGAAATCAGTTCAACCTACAGAGTAAAACAAAGCTACAGCTAGAAACCTACATATGTGCCGGAGTTATTGCAGTAGCCATACAGTATGTGAGTCAACTATACCCCTATTTCCAACCAATATGTTTCCTGAGTGACTTCAGAGGATGCTTTAGACCCATTTTGCTAACCAGGAATGTTCAGGATGTCAAGAACAGGTGCTAATGATCATTTATAATGGAGAATTGCATTGGCGCTTGGTCAAAATAGTCAGGAAAGAAGACAATTAAAAATCACATATTTTCTTCATTGTCCTACTCACAGGCAGGCTCCCTGGAGGTTAGAAACTGGAGAGCGTGGTCATCCATAAATGACTATATTCACAAAAGTGGGAGTGATTATTTGCAGGAAGAACAGCTGTGAGAATACTAGAGATGATAAYATTTGTAAACACAGTCTTGAACATAATTTCAGTTGAAAGCCTGCTAACCTCAGACCTTTGTCACTGCTCTTTGCGTTAACAGGCGTGGGTRCAGCAGAGCACCCCTCATGCCGTGCGGGAGCCAGGCCTACCTTCCACCCTCATCTGCCGGGGAGGCGCCGCTTTACCTGTTTGTATCCAAATAGCTCCTTTAATGGTGCTTTCACAATAACACCTATACATGTCAAGAGCACCACCTCTGATATCGGAGTAAATCAGACAACTGAATGATAATGTTTCATAATGAAAACATTTCTTTACTTTGGAATATTAGAATGTTTGTCACTAGCAGGATTTAGACATTAAATATATATATATATATGAAACTTATCACAATCATTTTTTTTCTCCAGACAAGCATCCAATTATAACTGTAAAAGAGAARAAAATTATAAAAAGAAGAATTATTTTTTAGTTTTCATACAGTGAACACTGTGAAAGAGATGGACTAGCTATCATAACATAATTTTGCCCCCATCTATAACTCCTAYATCTCACCTGTATTTCTGTATTAGCATTACAAAGATTGGTTTAGTATACAARAAAAGAGAGTGATTATGAAAAGCAGAATTAGGAATAACTTGAACAGCCAACTCTTTAGCTTAACTTGCATGCCAGCTTTTGAACCATTTCCTCTAGTTTATCTGAGCATATTTAATTTGCCATGACTCCAGTCGGAGGAATGCACTGCATTATACAACAGAAACCAACACAGTGCTGCGAGTGTTTTTGGACTGCAGRTCTGTTCACTGCTGACCCACAGCATGCAGTATTTGGTAAGGACTGCTTGATTTATCTTAAAAGTTTTCCTTAGAAAGAAGGAATTTATTCTATTTATTTTTAGGGTTTTGTTGACAGTGCTGTTTGGCAAAAAAAMCCTTAGAAATTTGAATTGGTAGAGTTTGGGATGGAAGAGTTAGAAAGATTGTAGAGTGTTTTTCTTTATTTTTGGAATAGGCATACTTCAGAAATAATGATCTCAAAATATTCTCTTCATCCCAGCCCGGCTCTTGGTAGGAGCTAGGAGTAATGCTTTTCAGAATAAATCTTCTGATCAAGTCAATTAGGGCTTATTTCCAGATAGCAGAAATAAAAGTTGATACCATATTTTACATGCAAATGCTCCTTAACAAGGCATTTCTCGGTAAAAACAGAAATGTGCACCAGCTGCTATGGCATTAAAAACAAAAGACAGCCACTGGAGAGGAGTCTTTTTTTTATTGTAATTCTCCAGGACTTTTAGGAGTCCATTTAGTTTTCTCYATTTAACTCAAAGACAGAAATATTGATATAGTTCCTAACGTGAAATTATAAATGATACAAACAGAGAAATCTGAGTGAGAGCGCAAAGAGGAAAAAGCTTCACTGATAGTTTCCGTTTCTACTTCCACACAGTAKCTCAGAAACCTGTTATTGCATCTTTCTACTCCTACAAAAATTGCARAAATAGATATGTTCATACACATATGTCTTCACATATTTAGAGTCCCTCTGAACACAAATAAACTTYAAAGAAAAAAGTGGTTGTGAAATGGTAAATTCTGATATCTTCAGGTTCACTGAGAGTATGTGGTAAATACGCTTGTTTAATTAGTAAAAGAGTTCAATTTTCAGCTCTAATGCAAGTGTATTGCAGAGTTGGGTTTACTGAAGAAATATGCACTATTTTTATATATATATATATATATATATATATATATGAACTGAAGAAATAGAATATTTATGTGGCAATTTGGGCTCTGTAATTCCTAGTTGAGACATCCAAATATTATAGCAGAGGAAGACAGTATGTATATGCTATTCCTGTTCTGTCTTCTAAGACATAACTTCATTTGTTCTTTACAGATTGCAGTGACATTAATTAAAGCAAAGGAGCTACATCCCACTTAATGATGAACTGTGGTATAAGAGATAAGATAGCATTGAATTTGCTCCTGAAATGAAACAGAGCATCTTTCTATACTGGTAGAGAGAACATTGTAAAAGATGGTCCATTGTATACTAACACGAGAGGACATGGTATGTGTTGAAATACAAGGAATATCTTTGCACCTTGTGAATCCATGCACTGGAAACAAAGAAGATACCAAATGGCAAGTATGATCTGTGGCATGTTTCTGTGTCCTTCCAGTATAACTTCAGACTTTTATTCTAATCTAAAGAAATGTCTAAGCTTATGTCCTACAGCAMATAAGCTTAAACAATATTATCCTTGGAAGTGTTATAATGACAGAAGAACATGAAAAGTGATCAAAAAGATRCTGAAAACATGATCATAAATCAAACAGAAAGACTGACTTCAGGAAAAGCAAAAACTGACACAAGGGAAAAAAAWTGAATAGATTTTCAGTGAGAAAGGGAACGTGGAAATCATTTCTGTCAGTAGCAAGAATGATTAAATTAAAGAGTTGTTTTTACTGTAAAATGTCAAGAACAATAATAAAACCCACAATGCAATGTTTAGTTCCGTAAGCATTACATTGCAGAAAAAAGGTAATGCTTCCTTCTACATGGCCTAGTATAACCATGGCTGGAACAGTGTAGGCTTCTCTTATCAAGAATAGAGCAACAAACTACATAAAATTTAGTCCCCTGAATTACCAGAATATTYCTCAACAACTGGGAGAATTCATATGTAGATAGCTGCAAGTACAGCACTGAAAATGTTGTTGGAAAAGCTCTACTTTTTCTTTATAATGTTTGGAAAAAGATTTCACRTTTTTGAAGTTTCATGCTAATTTCACATTATTTCTTTATCACAATGACCAGGATGATACCTATGCTGTTTTAGTTCATTTTATCCCTCGGAGCTAAATCTGTAAGAATAATTTATCAATATAGCTGGCAGTCACAGATAAACTTTAAGTGTGACACAAAGGYAAGAGAACAGAAAGGATATAATAGAATATACTTTAGGACAATCATTATATTTAACTGGACAAAAAAGTAGTGTAATGATCAAATGAATTTTTAACAGAGATGAAGGTGGAGGAATAAGATAATGCCACAATTTAGAAAGCTCGGAAGTTGAGAATTTGATTAAGGAAAGTAAAGTATATACTTAAGACCAAATCTTAATTGCCTGCATAAATAATTTTATTGAGCTAGAATGTTTCCTTCTGTCTCCCTAAACTTTCTTTAAGCCCATCAATTCAAAGCATACTTACTTCATAAAAAATAATGAAATAAATTGTATGTGTATTCATATTCATTGTATTTTGCAYCTCTTAACTACATTGAACCAAGGAAAATAACTCAGGGAGATATTCAAAGAGAAAGGAGAGGTTTAACTTGGAAGGAAAATAGAACACTCTTTAAAAAACAGTATATTTAAAATAAGAATCTTGTAACATAACTCTGATTTCAGTGTTATCTGGAATGTACTCATATATACAGCTATAAATACTAAGTGACTGCCTCATGTGGATATATYTTGATCTGCAAATTGGAAATTAAACTACCTCAACATTTCTGATAACTAATAAAAGTAGTGCAAAAATGTTTTTTGAGCTTTATCATACTTAAAACTTTCATAATGAATTTCAATTATCTAGTGRTCTTTATAGGATTTTAAAATACTGATATAATTGCACATGGAAACAAAATAATTATTATATGCCAGTTCTTAAAATGTTTTTAATTCCAAAAAATGACAAGAAAAATCAATAGAATTTTAGTTCAAAACAGCATAGTGAAAAATAGTAGCTGATTGATCTTTGGAGGAATGAGAAAGCTTTTAAATTTGGAATTGCTGATCTGCTTTTCTTTTTCTTTTTTTTTTTTTCTTTTTTGTTTGTTTGTCATAGAATTTACCAGATCTCCTCCAGCAACAATTAAGATCAGATTCTCTGTAAAAAATCAGATCCTTGCATCCTATGAGCCCAGTTGCCACATTAGCTGCTCACATCTACAGGCTATACCCTTGAAAGCTATTACCTACTATTGGAAACCCATAATTTTTCCTGACATAAAATTCCTGAGGTACCAGAAGGCCAAAATTCATGAAGATTGTGGAAATATGCCAAAATCTCTTGGCTTTACTTGCAGTAAGTAGCCTGAAGCCTATCTCATGCAGATGAGTTGAATCCTAGGGTGGTAATCTTGAYTTATGACTAAAAAGTCATAAATCCTTTTCCAAAAATGCTGACCAGCTCAAATAAAGAACCTGGATCGTTGAAGGTAACACCTGTAACACCTAACTTCAGGTGACTGTCACCTAGAARTCAATCCAGACCCTACATTAGAAGATAGATCTCCCAAAACAGTGCACAGGGAAGATGAAGCAACTCAACAYCACACATTAAGCAGGAGTCTGCTTAGATCAGGAATCAGCACCTATCAGTAAGATAGCTCCCCAGTGCTTCTCTTTAATTTTTCACACAAGCAAGTCTGTCTTGACTTTGTTTATCTTGCAAGGTTGATGAGAATAGACCAAAGGAAAACAGCTACATATTCAAATGACGTATTTTTTCTCACTTTGTCCTATCACATGAATATAACGGCCTGATCCAGTATCCTGATGTGTACACACACAAAATGAACTGCCCTTGAGTAAAAAATCAGAAYATATTTCTAAAATAATGACCTTACTTACTTTTCTAACATATTTCCCTACATTGTGSAGCTTCTTGAGTCCTTGAGTTTTCTCTCTCATTTTACAGTTAACCTCCATRCTTGTTTCTTTACTTTCAAGTAAAAGCGTGACAGTGACTGAGAAGCTCTGATGATGAACAGAGGATTTGTTAACATGGTATAGTTTTTTCTCCTGGTCTCATCAGGGTGAAAATTGTTTGTGCTGATGTTTGCACAAGGAATCATCCACATTGTTCAATCAGTAGTTTAGAGGAAACAGATGATTCCACAGTATTCTCACCAGTACACATGTACTACATCCTGCAACATATTAGCCTTATATAGATAACAGTGATTATGCATAAAACAGCACAAGACTCAAAATGAATTTAAAGATAACATGACAAACACTAATAAATATTTCTTCTCATTTACCCATTTTCTTACTCATTTACATTAAGCTTTTCATTGATTTTTCTCTTATTGTGCATTCTCTTATTGTGAATTCCTGGTTGAATAAGGGATTGTAAGCAARTAGAGAATAAAAGAGTAACCCAATTCAAAAATAAGTACCAAAATCTAGAAACAYGGTTGGCAGTCAGGGATTAGATGTGAAAATTCTACCATTCAAAATAATTTTTGTGGGAGGAACATGACATCTGTGCTTTGAAATGCCTTTGTACTTTACTAGAATTATTAGCCTATTAAGAAATATAAAAAAGGAATACTATAAGTTCTACATTTAKCTTTTGCAAATACGTTTCTACAAAAATTCTGTCTTCCTTAATTACAAGTCAAATATCATACATTACCTCTAGCAGCTACTTTTGTAACTATAACAGAAAAAAATGATAGAAGTTAATGTTAAACTCTATGAAGTGTACTGGTCTTGTAAAATCCTCTGTGTTGATTCTCAAGAATTCTGCTAGCACATTTTCTGTTAATTATTACCYACACCTCATTCCTGTCACTTCATACCCTGCCTTACTGCAGAGTTTTGTCTCCCTAACTAATATGTCTGTATATAATGAAGAACGTAATCTGTATCAACTGTTTGAGCAACATGTAGAAAAGGGGAACCAATCTTTTGTTAACAGTTCTAGGAGCTATCATATCACAAGTTAAAACATTACTAGTAAGTGGACCCTTTTCTGTAAGGGTAGGTGAAGTGTACTTAGCATCGAAACAAGAAGAAATAGATTGAAAAAATATTTCCTCTAGTTGTTGATTGTAAATCAATCCTGATCAAACAAACTGCTGTTTTTGTTGCTTTCCCTTAATGTCAGAATGCCACAAACAGCTGCAGCTTTGTATGGCTTAAGAAAACCTGTCTAGCAAGACCATAGACTGGCAGTTTCCAGGACCCCTGAGTCCTGGCAGATCAGCCTGTCCCAGCTGTCCTGGGGTTGGATACTTCTTGACTTTTGTGTGTCAATTCAGTTTACTCTTGGCCTTTGGTTTCCCTGCAGATTCCAGGTCTTCAGGTCCAGGACAGGCTCCAGGCAAGCTCACATAGTCCTCTGCCAAGCTCACTGCCAAGCAAATCTGTTTTAAATAATATATATCAGGGTTAAGGAGTATTTTTCAAAGCTTTGTGTTTTGTCAGAAAGTTTCTAGTCAACAGTAAACTAAACTTTACGATTTCATAGATTTTGTTACCAAAAAGCAATGCGTAAATTGAATTTCTTTATTTGAGACATTCAGAAGCTCCAAAGAGTAGTGTTGAATATATGCATGGTTTTGAAGACCCTGTCTTGTACACAGCAATTTTGTCCATAGTGTAATTTACATTATCTTTAAAAAAATCAGAAAACAAAACAAAACAAAACAAAACAAACTCTCTCAACAAAACAAGACCTACAGCTCAGGAATTATATTTGCACCTATGCTTGCATAGCACCTTGCAAATGGTTCAAGGGGGAAGAATTTTGAGCATAAGCATCTTTTGTTGTTTAATAATATTAAACTAATTTCTACCAAGACTGCAGAATGGAAAGTGTGATTGATATTTATACCACAGCATTGCAATTGACTTGTTCATAAGCACAACCCAAATTACTTTCCTGTTTCTCAGGCTGTACATTCCTCTGAGTATTACACAGGGAGCTGACGGAAGACAACCTAGTCATTCATGAAAGACAGAAGAAGCTTTAAATACAGTAAATCTTTTCAGAATAGCATAAATGTGACTAAACCCAGTCTTAGCTTTACGCCTAAGGTTTGCTTGATTATATTTGATCTCAAAGAAAGAATATAGATAAGATTTAGGAAGGTTATGTATAGATGGATAACAGTTATCAAAGAGATAAGATTGTCTCTCTTCACCGTGTTGAGAGCAAACTGAATCCCACAATATCCCACAGGATAAGCCCATTTATGCTATGAGACACTTAGGCTGAAAGCATGAGCCCCAGGATCCGTTGGAAACTTTGCCACTGATTTCAGCCAGTGGTGAGACTAAACCTTATATTAATGTGTTATCGTGTCTAAATTTCACTCCTGAAATAATAGTGCAGATGAACTATTGCTTCAATGAGAAAAAAAAAGACATTTGTGGAAAAGGAGCAAAATCCATACACAATTTCACATTCATATTCAATTAAAACTAACCTACACTTTTGTAATAAATAATATATAATCAGTTCAGAAGTTATGCCTACAACAAATTAAAATCAATTGAATGATATTGCAGAAGTCAGGTATATGGTGCATAAGTCAATGACAAAATGGCTCTGTTTTTCTCTAAGGTGATAAATAATGTATTTTTATTTCTTATTTAAAGCTCTAATATTCTTCAGTATCTAAAAGCTATATATAATTATTTATTAATATTTTTATTGGAAATAATGGAATAAATTAAGACGTGTAATAAGAATGRCAATATGTTCCCCATACTCTATCTAATCATTTTTTCCCCAGGTTGTATTAAAATCTTCAAAAGTTTAAAAGGAGGGAAGCTAATCTCTGTATCTCTTGAGGTAATTGCCATTTCCGAACGTAAATTCTGGGATTTCTAACTTCCACCATAAAATCAACAAAGATTTTATCCCTTCTCAATTCCTGGCTTGAAATAACCGACAGACTGAATTTGCAAAGGACAAGATACTGTAGAAAAGTAATTTTAACGACTTGCTGTGTTACTGTCCCTCTCTAAGGAGAAAGGTGAAGAGTATCCCATTTACAATGATCAGTTTAATGCTGCTAATTAAAAAAAAAAAAAAAAAAAAAAAAAAAAAAAAAATTAAAAAAAAAAAAAAAAAAAAAAAAAAAAAAAAAAAAAAAAAAAAAAAGAAGAAGATTTAAAAAGGTCAAAACATCCAAGGAACATGTTCAAATATCAGTACGACTACTTCTGACTTCCTTTTCAAATTACTCAGAAATTTACCAGTACATGTAAGAAATAAGAAATAAAGTGTCTTAATCATTTCTTTGTAAACAGTTTTGAAAGTATTTATTGTGCTTCATAAAAAATAGGATTTTAATGGTTGTTGGACAAAACTGTCAGAGGAATTTTATTCTCAACTTGCTTTGTAACCTAGGATAAACCATGGAAACTTGCCTTTTGCCGTGTAGTTATCCCCAATAGGAAGTATAACAGCACCTACGGAGCAAACAGTGGTGGTGGGATTGGTGATTGTTATTCCYTAACACTTGATGGGTATTACAAGTGCTCTGTCCCAGTTACACCAGCAGTATCAGTGCTGACTTCACATATGCCCACCTGAAAAGATGGGCACAATACTCATGGATCATTGGATGAGAACTGGATGAGAGGCAGAGCAGCCTTTCCAGGCCACGACCATGAATTAGGACACATTAGTACATACCTTTAGAGGTTTATATTTGCCTCTGTTCTACTAATCCACACCTGCCTGTTAYCTTGCTATCAATTTCTATAGGAAATAAAAATGTGATTGACAGGGCCACAGCCTTATTTTGTTCCTCACTAAGATTATCTCTTGCAGCAGGCTGCCTGTTGGCCAATTTGATTTTGTTAGGATCATCCCTGACACAGCTTAGGTTCAGGCCAATTATCATGTTCCCAAACAGTTCCCCAGCACTGTTCAGGAGTCACTGCAGATCAGGCTATTTTGCACACGACCATTCTGTTCTGGAGGATAAGAGATTTTAATGACATAGACATGGGCCATTTGGTGCTCATTGTTTTTTAATGCCAAAGAATAGTCATATTTTATTCATTAGTGTAGACATAGCTTTCAGCTCTATTTGTGGTTACTAAGGTATCGTAAACCAAGGTGCACCTGGCCTGACCCCTATTAGAACACTTACTCATCCCTATCTATGCAGACACTGATAATGCTCCATGATGTACAGACTTTACAGGGCTTCAGTGAAGTCACTAGGGACCATAAGTAAGCAGGGATCTGCGTATCCCAACACATGAAAGCCTTAGGTGAGGAAACAGAGTACAGAAGGGAATYGTCCCTTAACCCCATTTAGCGGGCCTCACGGAGATGCACAGCTGCTGAATACGCTTGACAAGTGGACTCCCAGAATGTCAGAGAGCCACTGCTATTTTAACCCCATGTGGCTAGTCTCATTATGCTCCATTTATTTCTGTAGAGGATTATTCCACTGTAAAGGATTCCCTGAAGCATATACACTCACTCATACACACCTGCAGAATGAAGACGGTAGCCAGATGCATGGTGAAGCTCCTGAAGCCCTTGCCACCTGCTGTATTATCCCCAYCTCAGCTTGCCTTTTCAATCTAACCATTATTAGCCAGCCAAGGACATTTTTAGACAGTGACTTTTCCACAATAAAGGCAGGTATTTCTATCTTACAATACTAAATGCTTCTACTTTATGAAGTAAATAAGTAACTTTCTGTGAAATGTTATACAGATATCCAAGGAATTCAGGTGCAGAACAGAGTTCTAAATAGTGACACTCATGGGATTTTTAAATCTCTTTGCCTCTCAGTGATTACAGGAATGCTGCATTTTTCTTTAGACTGGGGAAATGAACATCATATAAACAAACACACTCTGGCCAGCAAAAGTAACAGAGCTTTTCCTTTTAAAGTGATTTACTCAAATATTTCAGAAAAACAAATGAGCAACAGAAATGATCCTTGCAGAGTCCCTGTGGCARGGAGCAATGAGATCAGGGCTGCTCCTTGCTGGATGTCAAGCTGGCTACGAGTGCAGCCCCAGCCAGACATTAGGCGCACTGGTGGAGCTCAGGCCCCAGCACCCAAGTGGGGTGAGCAGAGAGGGCTGGTGATGGRTCTGTTCAGCTGCCCCATGATCATCAGGAAAGGCAAGGCAACAGGTCTTAAATGCAGGTCATGCGAGGGTGGGAATGGGGTCTTTGACGAGGCTGGCCAGGGATGTTGCCACCTCTTGGTGCTCAGAGCTCTGACACTGCATGCCCTGATGTGTCTAAAGCATTTCTCTCTTGTTTCCTGCCATATATTTTTTTAAAAAGTGAGTTACCACTCCAGTACCTTGGAGCAATGCTRTTATATGTAGCAATACTCATACATAAACTGAGTTTTTTTGAAGCCTAAGGAAATATTRGGGCTAACTGAAAATAGTCACCCGGGATAATTAAATCTCCGCCAGAAGCTAAGAACAAATTTCTGCTCTCTGTGACAATCTCTGGGACAGAAGATTGTGGTGGGGAATAAGGTTGTGSTATATGCTAAGACACCTCTCTTAATCATAGAATCATAGAATCAATAAGGTTGGAAGGGACCTCTGAGACCATCTAGTCCAACCTCCCTGCTCAGCAGGGTCACCTACAGCATGGTAGACAGGGTTGCATCCAGGCGGGCCTTGAAGATCTCCAGAGAAAGAGACTCCACAACCTCTCRGGGCAACCTGTGCCAGTGCTCCGTCACTCTCACAGGGAAGAAATTCCCCCTYRCGGTCAGGAGGAACTTCCTGTGCTYCAGTTTCTGCCCAYTGCCTCTTCTTCTGTCACAYGGGACAACTGAAAAGAGTTTGTCCTCATCCCCTTGACACCCTCCCTTCAGGTACTCGTACACATTGATAAGATCCCCCCTCAGKCTTCTCTTCCCCAGGCTGAAGAGGCCCAGCTCTCRCAGCCGTTCCTCATAGGGCAGRTGCTCCAGCCCTCKGATCATCCTCGTAGCCCTACGCTGGACTCTCTCCAGCAGCCCCATATCTTTCTTGTAGTGGGGAGCCCAGAACTGGACACAGTACTCSAGATGAGGCCTCCCCAGGGCTGAGCAGAGGGGCAGGATCACCTCCCTCRACCTGYTGGCAACACTCTTCCTAATGYGGCCCATGATACCATTGGCTTTCTTGGCCACAAGGGCACATTACCCTTGTGTAATCAGTAATATGCTTGTTATATTTGTCTCTYCTCTCCTTGCTCCAAGCCACCTGTGCCTGGATATGATGATGGGATTTATTTTATATAACATTAATTATTTAAAACTTATATTTATAGTCTTAGGGAGTCTTCCAGGCTCTCTGTATTTGTTATATAGAGATAAATATTCAGTATTCTTTTACTGTCTCTTTCTTTATATAGACCTGTTTCAAGTAAGATGCTTAAAAGAGGCAGAAGTGTAACCTTCTGCTGTACCTAACATTTACAACCCCTGAAGTGCCTACTGGCTAGCTTAGACTAAATATCTAAACTGCAGTTGGCTAAAGTTAGCTKAAAAGAAACCTACCGCAGATGTAAGAGAATCCTCTCTGATTGCTTAGTATGTGGTAATGTACAACATGAAGCAGCATCTTTCCCTAATTTTTAGCCTTCCRTTTTGAACATATGCCTCAAGTCTCTGTCTCTGGAAATGTTTTAAATGAGGTATATTCTTCTTTTACTGTCCCTCAGTCACTTATTCCATATTCTCCCCACCATAAACTTGTACTGGAAATTAGAAAAAGGTTTCTTACCCTTAAGTAGTGAGGTTTCAGAAGTAACAGGGTCAAAACATAAATTAGTTAAGAAATGCAGCTGATCATTGTACCAAAAGCATTATATGGTAAGGTTACATCAGATAGGAAAGAACTGGACTTGACTCTCCAGTAGTCCAGTTCTCTTTCTGTGCATCCGTATTGTCAGGAGAGGAATTACACTGCCCATCACCAGGTACTCTATTTCTTTGCCTAGGTTCATATTCTACCTAGTGAAGGAATGTCTCCCAGAAGAACCTAATTTCTCACSTTAGAATCCCTCTTTGGAGGATTCTCTTTTATAGGAATTCAGGGAAATTAGTCTACAGCTACTCTACAGTGTAAAAGCTTACAATTAGTTGATGTGGATTCTCTACCAATAAAATGATAAATTCATTATTTTTCATAAATTCTGATATGAAAACAAGATTCTGACAGAAAGATCATAGTTCCTGTCATCTGATGCAGTAAATAAATTCTTAAATGTACTGAGGCATACAAAGAGAATCAGGTCCATAGTACTCTGATCTGTAGAAAACTGACTCTTAATTACTACTTCAAAGTCTAAAAAGTCAAAACTTTTTTTCCCCTCATTTTCTCTCCCAGAATTCTCCCAATAAACAATTTAAATATGCTATTAGACTGAAGATTGAGTCAGATTTACTGATATACCTCTTAATCATACTTAATCCTCTGGAATTATTTTCTTACAGTACAGAGAAGACAGTGCTTTTCCAGGCATCTGCTAGTTTAACACACAGATGTGATTTGTCCTATAATGAAGTCTATAATAGAGAGGTGAATAGCATTTTCTGCAGTTATATTTCAACATCTATTATGCAGTTTAAGACTTTAGTACTTTCTATTTTCATTCTTCGTAGCACTCTTTTGTCACTTATCTCTGCCTATAAACCTTGTTTTTTCTTATACAGTGAGACTAGCAAGGCTACAGTGCTCTTTCCTTAATTAAGACTTTTAAAAATATATTATTTGGTAGTTTATACAGCTAATATCAGACCAACGGGCACATTATTCACATCAGACAAGATTAAAGTTCTGCAGTGCCTCAACACTAAAGCTTTTTATAGAACTCTCTTCGAAACCTACAGTTTTGCCTAGCTTCACTAGGATTTTGCAAATTAAATTCTGAGTCTGACCTTGCATAAGACCAAGATTTCCTCTACAAAAGTTTTAACAAATCCATCTCAACATTTCAGGTCTGACCTTCTCTTTCAGTAGAAGAAGGGACATTTAAAAAAAAATGTTAAGCAAATACCATGTGAAAATATGGGGGCTTTTTTTAGCTCCAAATCAAGTAGAAAGTTGGAGCTTTGACTTTTTCAGATGACTTTATCTGGAATAGTTGATGAAACTCAGATGAGGCTTTTCAGATGAAGTAGATAAAGTAACAAGAATTTTTAAAATCGTTTTTGCTTGACAACGTGCCTTTAAAAGAGAAATACAATTCTTTTTTCTATTTCCACCCTCAAATGCTCTGTTGTTGTGTTCTTATTACAGCTACTAAACCAGCTGATTTTTGTCAGGACATTTACAATGGTGTTATGGTATGCCTTTTTGTCTTCAACTCTGCTCTGTGCTGGTGTAAGTGTTTTCTTAACTTAAAAAAAAAAAGGCTAAAAAAGCTTAACCAAGCTTTTAACAGAATGATGGACATGAAACAGTTGGAAAAAAATGTACTGCCAGAAGAATTGCACAGGCATAGAAAAACCTTAAACATCTTGTTTGTTAAAAATGTCTGGATGAATCTCAGTATGAACCACTGCTTTTTCTCACAATTTTCTCTGGCCCATTGTAACTAACTTGGGGATCTTTAGTTTTCCTATATTTGAAAGTTTAGCAACTCAAATTAGTATTAACGCCTGAATGTCATCGATCTTTGAACACTGTCAGAGATTACTTTGTCTCTCTACAGCGTCAGAATCCGTGTCCTTTCTCTGACATCAGTCCTCTTTCATGTCAGCAAGAGCTAAAAAACTCTCATTCTGCTGAGCAAACCCATCAAGATAACTTTAATTACAAATGAGATGAGTGCAGGTGTGTTTGCTAGGACAAGTAAAACTATTGCAGTTTTTCATACCAAAAGGCATGAAAGCTACCTGTTGCCAGAAAAAAGAAAAAAAAAAGAAAAAAAAGGAAAGAA
>NW_028186690.1:2603190-2656666 GCF_003343005.1 Rhea americana | reverse complement strand
GGAAAGGAAAGGAAAGGAAAGGAAAGGAAAGGAAAGGAAAGGAAAGGAAAGGAAAGGAAAGGAAAGGAAAGGAAAGGAAAGGAAAGGAAAGGAAATCTGTCTGAAATAGGATTTCTGATTCACTAAACATTTTTTTGGAGTAAAGGAATAATTTCCAACTAATTAGCTTCAGAAAGATGCTTGCTGATTGTGCTAAGACTTCCAAGCATTTCTACCTAGTTTCTAAGCAGCAGGTAAGACATTCAGTGGTGGGTAGAGAAAGTACAAATCAAAACCCGAGGTGAGTTACAACCTTGCATAAGGTTTCTGAAATTAATAGGTCTTCACATGTATTAGATCAAATGTAAAATACAGTCATACATACCCAATCTGTTTCCTGTCACTGAAAATGTGAAAACAAATTAATTAAATGATGCGAAGTAGTTTCACTCCACTGAGAGTACCTAAATTTATTCCATTAATAATATTCAGGATACTTGTTTAAAAATTAGTTTTTCACAAGCAGAACTTATCTGAACTAAGTCATGCTTGAGTTCCAATACTTATGAGAGTTATTGCAAAGTATAATACCTCATAAGTATATTGCTACAGAAAATGCTCTTCACTCAGAACTATTTTCTTTTTGTAAATGCATGTCATTTTTCTCAGATTGTATTATATCCATAGATCTATAATAAGCGGAAAGAGAAGGGAGTAGTTGAGATTAGAATGTCTCTGACAACTTAAGGACTATCTTCCCCTGACAACTTAAGTGCTATCTTCTCCTCCCTGAAAAAAAAGACTTTTTATCTGTAATTGTCACATGCTGCACTTAAGTAATTGAGAAAAAAAAAAAGTGTTCTCTGTTCTTAGTCTGCTACTTTACTTTCTGTACTCTGGGCACCTGCTAACACTTCGGGAACGGGAAGATCAATCAGAAGATATTCTTTGATTTTGTCAGGTTTGGGATCTAGTCCTTTGTACATAGCTGTTTTTATCATCCAATTAGTCTGCTCCTTCTTTTTGAAAAGGATAACATCCAGACCCAGTCTTTTTGAAAGAGAGGAAAAATAAGGTAGTAAAAATCTCAAAACCTATTATAGAAAAATCTTCAGTATGTGTAGTATTTTTATTGATTTTGCTTTTCCTTCCATTCTCTTTACATTAAACAGAGTTATTAAGCAGCACATTTCCCCAAGTGTTAAAAATCCCAAGAGCTAAAATCTACAACATTTATCTGACCAGAACCCACCATAGAGAAACATATTCCTCTTTCATGCATATACATGTGTAAATATATGTGTACACACTGGTTTTATTTTCACTGAACTTTACTTTCTGAAGCTTTGTGTACCRTTGTTAAAAACTGCTCTTTAACCACCCCTGCCAGTACTAACAACTATTTTAGCTAAGTCAGACAAGAAAGACAGCTTTTCAACCACCAGTCTATGAATGAGTCAGCTGTGTGGGTGGCTGCTGGACTCTTTTATATACCTTAAGAGAGATCTGGCATGTTTGAAGGAGAATCTAATGAAGAATAATGGCTAAAGATCTGAAGTTAAATTGAGCTTTGCTAAGATGTTTAAACTACGTATTTTTTAAATTGAGCATACACCAGAAAATAATAATTTACTCCTGAAAATAGATGTCTGGAACCACCTCCAAAGACATAGAGTCCTGTTGACCTCGAATTAAATATGAGGCATTTTCAGATCAAAATTACTGGATGAGAATTCTTTAGGTGAAAAATAGTGAAATCTTCAGGATTTAAGAAGTTTTTGAAAAAATTACCTTGAAGTTGAAGAAGCATTTAAATCCAACAAGTCTGAATGCCTTTGACTGTCTTTCATTTTCAAAGTCACTGTAAACATATTTTTATTCCTTAACCAGACCCATTAAGGATGTTATATCTTAAGGATTTATATCTTTCTTCTTCAAAGATGTCTGCTGGAAAAGGCAACTGATGGTGACCACAGAAAATGCTGGTGATGACTTAAGGAGGAGAAAAGACAACAGAAAGGAATTAATGGGAAAAAATCAGCATGATATGAGAGTGTCTATTCAGAGACAATATATAAGTTTCTTATATTTTTAGTATCATCTGGCAGAGCTTATGAAAGTAAAAATCCAGGAAGTAAAGATGAAGCTAAAAATGACTGTGGAATTCATTGACATTTAAAGGTATAGGATATAAAGCTGCAAAAAAAAGATCTAGAGTGAAGTCTTCTGGGCTTGGATATTGACCATGAAAGTATGGCAGAGGAAGAAAGAATTACCATAAGACAAGTAATTCAAGAGTAAATATTCTGAACTGAGGAGGGGAAAAAAAAGAAAGAAAGAAAAAAAAAAAGCCCAGTGGTGAGAAACAACAAGGAAGCAGAGCATAGGGAAGCAAAATCAAAAGGCAGAATCATTTGCAGACTGAATGAGAAAGAGATGAGAGATAATTGAGTTCCACACCAATAGGAAGCAATAGATATATGTGACTATGGATGGAAAAAAACAGAAGGTGTATTGCCAAAGCAGATACAGGGAACCAGAAGGTTTCTCCTGTCTGTCAGATGCTATATCAGGAGAGAACAGYTCAGCCAGCACAGAACAAAATGGCTGTCAGATGGTATTCTCTCTATCAAAGTGTTGGTTCAAATGCTAGAAGACAATCCTAAYGACATACTTCACATCAGGACTAATGTTGCTGCCAGGTTCCTGTTGAAATGGGTGAAAAGAATGGATTTTTTTAATGTTCAAATATAGTTCTCTAATGGAGAAGTTCAACAGAGTGGAGTACACACAGAGGTCTGYGCTGTAGATTTTTAATGATCAGGTGCAATGAATTCCACTTAAACCAATTATGCAAACCAAGGCAAAATAAAAAGAAGTTCAGAAGGTCATGAACTGGATTTTATGGGCCTCTGCAAAAAAAGAAAAAAAAAGAAAAAAAAAGCTGAAATCTCAGTGAGTTAAGAACAACTCATACATACAAGAACAAAACTTATGAGAAAGACTTTATAGTACGAATATTTTGTGACACCCACAGAACAGGAACTCTAATGACAGAAAGACAAAAAGCAGCCCACATGGCTTTGGGACTGTAGCTTATACATAGATGAGGAGAGTTCTCAATTRAGAAATGATGCAAAGTTGAATAAAGTCATATAGAATCTGTTGTTGGACCCCTAGCATAACTGTCAAGTCCTTTTACTCCCTTCACCTTTCCCATAACCCTTAGATACCGTCTACTGTTGGAAGTAATATAATGGAGTGATGAGCTAGTAATCCAATATAGCACGGCAAATAGCTGTATTCCTAGTATAGATGTAATTGGAACTTTACTAAAAAAAAAAAAAGGAATAGGTTAGTTCAAATTTCCACATATAAAACAAAAGAAGAGATAATGTATTTTCTCCTTTGAAATGTTTATTACAAAGAGGGCCATAGTAAATGTTTGTAAGCTGAAAGAAATGCAGTTCATCTTTTATCTTTAGATTTAACAACTTTATATCATTGAATCCATCCAGATGATTGAACCAAAAGAGAAACAATATATTTGACAATATGTATTTGCTTTAAAACATAGYAAGTGCTTTGATGTTTTCTGTTATCACTGGCACACTAAAATAGATTCAATGGTTTCAGTACTTTTTCCTCTAAAAAATAAACAAATAAAAATCCAGTATGGTTTGTATGATATCTTAAAACAGACTGTAGATATTAATTTCCTATAATTTCCTGTTGATTTGTCTAAATTCTGTTTTTCTTTAGTCAGAATTGAAGGTATTCTAGGAATTTAAACATATGGCTCTAGGTAGAAATTTAGAAGTTCTATCTAAGCTTAGCGCAGAGCTTTGTTTCAGAGATCCTTTTCATATGAACATAATATGTARCATCACATTTATTAGAGCAATTTACACAGAGCACAGCTAATAGCAGCCAACAGACAAGGCAGATATTGCACAATTCATGCAGAAAGGTGTAAAAAAGGGACTGGCAACACTGCTAGCCTGCAACATGCAGRCATGTCCTCAGGTGTAGTGGTGAAGTGCCACAGGACTCAGCGCCTAACAACTGTTAGAGCAATTCCCCCTGTAACACCAGAGGCTTCAGAAGGAGGCTGTGGCTCTGTGCATCTCTAGCTGCAGGGAGCATGAGGGGCGTCTTGGTGAGGCTGGAGGTGACAGTCTTTCTGCATGCAGGAGGCATGCAAAGGTTGAGGAGTGGTGCTGCCAAATCAAGGAGCTGTGGAAGGAGATCAGCAGAGTTTGCAGTATCAGAGAGGATGAAAACGAGGTTGACCAGATCTTCTCTGACTCTGTAGTTTCAGGAGTCTGAACCTCCAACAGTAGTGGAGGGGCAGGTAGAGTCAGTGCCTATTGATCAGAAAGTGAGAACTCTCTTGATTGTGTAGGCTGGAGGCTGGTAACTTCTAGCACCAGGAGGAAAGCTCTTGCTCCATCTCGCATGGGCATCCTGCTCCAAGACTTACAGCCTTAGAATAGGTTCACTCACCTTGTACCTACAAGGAAATGGGGGCATTCTCAAGCATGTGTTCCAAGTGAGCSTCAGCTGCATGGGAGCACCAGGAGGAAGCAGCAAGTGTTAGCAGTGGGAGACTTCTTGCTGCAGAGAACAGTCCTCTACTGCTGACCTGACCTGCTTAATAGAGGCTAACATGTGGGATGTTGTTGAGAGGTTGCCATATGGGCACCGAAAATACTGCCAGGAGAGACCAGACTGCCAGGAAAGTATCAGACATAGCTACATGACTCTGGGGATAATGGTCAAGGGCATGGGGGCTCAGCTGTTTTCCTTGATACTGACAGTGAGGTGGAAGGGCCTGAGGAAGACCGAATGGATTCTGCAGTCAGCAATTGACACTAGCACAGCTGATGTCAAGAACTGTGTTCCTATTTCTGTGATCATGGGACCGTCTATGAAGACTGACAACTACTTGGTAGAAGTGGGGTCCACTTGACAAAATAGACCCAAAATATCTTTGCCAACAGGCTGGTGAACTTGGTAAGGAGAGCTACAAACTAGCAATGATGGAGGTGGGAGAGAGTGACCAATGATCAAGTAAAGATGTGGTGGACAAGGCTGGCAACCAAGGGGCCTGTGTTGATGTAAACAGAAGTGACCTTTTAGTCAACAGTACAGACTTCTAGTAGAATCACATCAGGCATATGTATGTAAATAAGGAAGTGTCTACGGGACTGCATTATAGGGAAAACTATTGTACYATTTCTAGGAAGTCAACTTGCTTAGGTGTCTTTCTGAAATGTCTGTAGAGTAATGCACACAGCATGAGGAACGAACAGTAAGAATTAGAAATCTATACGCAGTTACAAGGTTATGATCTTTTGGGGATCATGGAGAYGTGGTGGAATAGCTCCTATGGCTGGAGTGCTATAATGGATGGATGCAGGGTCTTTAGGAAGGATGGTCTGGGACAATGAGGAGGGTGAGTTGCCTTTTATGTGAGAGAGCAGCGCGAACATATGGAGCTCTGCATGGGAGCAGGGGAGGTGGCAGGTGAGAGCTTATGAGTTAGGAACAGTGACCAACATGGATGATGTTGTGGTGGGTGTCTGCGGTAGACAAAGAACAGAAAGAACAAACAAAGAAGAACTGGTCAGAGATATGAAAGCTGGGGGCAGCCCGGGCTGTRGTGACCATAAGATGGTGGAGTTCAGGATGCTGTGAGGAGGAAGCAGGGCAAAAAGCAGGATAGTAACCCTAGGCTTCAGGAGATCAGCTTCTTCTGGGACATACTCAGAAGAATCCCAGGGGATATGACCCTGGAGGGAAGAGGGATCCAAAAGAACTCAGTGATATGCAAGGATCACTTCCTCCAAGCACAAGAATGGCCCATCCSAGTCAAGCAAAGTAGCAGGAGGCCTGCATGGGTGAAGAGTTAGAACAACTAAATTCAAAGATAAAAAGAAAGTGTACAAGAGGTGGAAGCAGGGACAAGTGAGGCAAACAGGGATGGGGTTTGTAGAGCTAAATCCTTTGGAACAGCCCTGGAACAGGTTGCCTAGAGAGGCTGTGAAGTCTCCTTCTCTGCAGATAGTCAAAACCTGCCTGGATGCGATCCTATCTAACATGTTCTAGATGACCTTGCTTGAGCAGGGGGGTTGGACTAGATGATCTCCAGGTGTATCTTCCAACCTCAACCATTCTGTGATTCTGTGATTCTGTGTAAAGTCCATCTTAAGTTGAAACRGGCAAAGGACATGAAAGGCAACAAAAGGATCCAGAGAACTACAGGCTGGTCAGCATCACCTTGATCCCTGGGAAGGTGGTGGTGCAACTAGTCCTGGAAACTATTTCAGACATGCAATGGACTGAAAAGTCATTGGGAGTAGTCAGCATGGATTTAGGAAAGGAAAATTGTGCATAACCAATCCAATAGCCTTCTATGATGGCTTGGTGTGTGAGGGAAGAATAACGGATTTTTATCCTGACTTTAGTGAGACTTTCAATGCTATCGCCCATAACATCCTCACAGACAAGCTGATGAAGYACAAGATAGATAAGCGAAATGGGCTGAAAGCTGATTGAACTGCCAGGCTTAGGTCAGTGGCACAAAATCCAGCCATAGGCAAGTCTTTAATGCCCTAGAGGTTAATACAAGGGTCAGTACTGAACATTTTCATAAATGACCMAGATGAAGGGACTGAATGCACCCTCAGAAAGTTTGCTGGTGATACAAAAATGGAAGGAGTGGCTGATAAAGTGCTATGCTGCTGTTCAGAGGAACCTTGACAGGGTGGAGAGATGAGTAGAGATGAACATCATGAAGTTCAACAAAGGCAAATGCAGGGAGCTGCACCTAGGGAGGAATAACCCCATGCACTCCCACAGGCAGGAGTTGACCAGCTCAAGAGCAGCTCTGCAGAGAACGACCTGAGAGTCCCTGTGGACAGCAAGTTAACCATGAGCCAGTAATGTGCCCTTGTAGCCAAGAYGGCTGGTGGTATCCTGGGTTGCATGTGGATGAGTGTTGCCAACAGGTCGAAGGAGRTGATCCTGCCCCTCTACTCAGCTCTGGTGAGGCCACATCTGGAGTACTGTGTCCAGTTGTGGATGACAAGCTGACCATGAGYCAGCAATGTGCMCTTGTGGCCAAGAAAGCCAATGGTATCATGGGCTGCRTTAGGAAGAGTGTTGCCAGCAGGTCAAGGGAGGTGATCCTGCCCCTCTGCTCAGCCCTGGGGAGGCCTTATTTCTAGTACTGTGTTCAGTTCGGGGCTCCCCACTACAAGAGAGACATGGAGCTGCTGGAGAGAGTCCAGCGTAGGGCTACAAAGATGATCCGAGGGCTGGAGCACCTGCCCTGTGAGGAACGGCTGTGAGAGATGGGCCCTCTTCAGCCTGGGGAAGAGAAGACTGAGGGGGGATCTTATCAATGTGTACAAGTATCTGAAGGGAGGGTGTCAAGGGGATGAGGACAAACTCTTTTCAGTTGTCCCATGTGACAAGACAAGAGGCAGTGGGCAGAAACTGAAGCACAGGAAGTTCTGCCTGACCGTGAGGGGGAATTTCTTCCCTGTGAGAGTGACAGAGCACTGGCACAGGTTGCCCYGAGAGGTTGTGGAGTCTCCTTCTCTGGAGATATTCAAAGCCTGCCTGGCTGCAACCCTGTCTACCATGGTCTAGGTGACCCTGCTGAGCAGGGAGGTTGGACTAGATGATCTCCCTTCCAACCTTACTGATTCTATGATTCTAATTCTGGGCTCCCCAGTACAAGAGACGTGGAACYACCAGAAAGAATCCAGTAGAGGCCTACTAAAATGATTAAGGGACTGGAGCATCTCTCCTATGAGGAAAGACTGAGAGAGCAGAGACTGTTTAGCCTGAAGAAGAAAGAGTGAGAGGATATCTTATCAGTGTGTATAAGTATCTGAAGAGAAGATGTAAACAGGGTGAGGCCAAACTCTTCTCAGTGGTTCTGTGGTGCCCAGTGACAGGACAAGAGGCCATGTACATAAACTGAAACAYAGGAAGTTACACTTTAACCTAAGAAAACACTTCTTTGCTATGAGGGYGGTTAAACACTGGAACAAGTTGCCCAGAGAGGTTGTGGAGTCTCCATCCTTGGAGATATTCAAAGCCCAACTGGACATGGTCTCGTGCTCTAAGTGACCCTTCTTGAGTAGGGTGTTTGGACTAGATGATCTCCAGAGGTCCCTTCCAACCCCAACAATCTTGTGAATCAGTGATTCTGAGAAGAATATCCCCCCCAGATGTAYTTCTGCTGAAAGTAGCAAGTCATCTAATGAGTTTATCTAGAAAGAAGAGACACAAGGTCCTTTGTGGGTGGACTACACAAGCCTAGCTCTGATATTCTGAGCCCTACCTGAGTCTTTTTTTCTTCTGTTGACTATAAACAAAAGTCAGTTAGGGTAACAAACCAAGAAGAAAACTGGTTTCTGTGACTAATCTCCTTCAAGTTAAAGTGTATCAACTGAAAACTTTTTAGTGCAGTATTTGTTCATTGGTCAAAGCCTGATTTGAGTACCAGAGCAATTCAGTTACAGAATTCCCAAATAACTTTCATTAACTGTCGAACTAACAAAGAGAGCAACCCCATCCAACCTAGAGAAGAAAAGAAATACTATATCCTTCTTCAAATCAGGCAGCTGATCTCTTCAGCCCTCCTTAGAATAGAAACAGCCTCTAGCTAATAAGTTACGCCCTGCATGACTCCTTTCTGAACTGAAGCCTTTTAAATCTGCCAGCTGGAAATTGAGCCCCCATGTGGTTTCCTATCTCCTGCACCTATTTGTCTTAGAAAACAGGGCCAGATGCCCTTGTGGGTCTTTTAAGAACTACTAGGCCATTATAGTCTTCCCCAGTATAAATCATTCCAACTAGATACAGATGTTTAAACTCTCCAGCAAAGGATTCAGCTCATGCAGAAACTACCCTGCACTTAACACTGTTTTTTCCATAGCACTCCTTCATGCAGCATACAGCAAGAAGATTTACTGTAAATGTTCAAACTTGTAGACATTCAGCTTAATAGGAAAAGTAGTTAAAACACCACATTTATTCTCAGTCAAAGCAAAATCTGAGCAGCATAAAAATAACTAAAATCATCTTGCGCCTTCTGACACCTCTCAGGAGGTTGAGTACAGAATTAGACCCCCGTGTTATTTATACTGCACTTTGAAACATACTGGATGCTTTGTAGATTGAATACAAYGACACTTTCTCTGACATTAGAAGATAGTCTAATTTTAAACTCGCAACTAGTTATGAGGACTGGATGAGGAGAGATGGAGTGAGGGAGGAAAAATGTTAGGCTAATAGAAAAAAATGATGCAGGGACTTGCCATTTTCCTGAAAGAAAGAAGGTGCTCACAGTTTTTGTTTTAGTTCATTTTCCATATACATTCCTCTAGACTGAAGGTTTAAAAAATGCCCTCTAGATTATCTTCACACATGTCTTTGTGACATCTCAAATTGCCATTTCTCTTCCTTTTGGACATATACCCAAAGCAACAATCTATCAGCTTCTACTTATATATCTTCACAAAACCAATCCACTTGGAGAAACAATCTGAGGTGAGTGTACGGTGACTTAACGTAGGAATATGCTATCCAGGAGAAAAAAAATGCTACTGTTCATCTTAGTTTATATTCTTTTTATCAATAGCAAAACCAGATTTATAGGAAATCAATGCTGGAAACATACACTAAAGGGTAAAGAAAGATTTATATTTTCTTTTTTTCTAAATAACAGGATTTTAAAATATAATTTCCTGTGTTGGTAACAGCTGTTACAATGGACATCACAGCACTACAGGAGCATCAGCAGAGATTTGTCTAGTTCACTGTGTCTTGGAATACATATCTGGTTATTTGCTTTCTTCAGAGGTCTGAAGGTTTTCATTTGTTCACACAAATCAGATGTAAGTCTTAYGTTTCATGGTGAAGAGATATGCTTTAATGCTTACAGGTGTAAGCATTATTTCTAATGCATGATAGAGAGTTGCAGTGTTTGTGATATATTTGCATGAAGCTGTGAATGATGACATGGAGCAATGGGTGCTGTGCTGAAGTTAATTGCTTGAATGGAAGTATCTATTTCTTCTGAGTATTTCTTCTACYGCCACAACATTCTACCACTATACAGCAATTGAGACTCACTCCAGCTTGTAATTCTCCACTAAGCACATGCACAGTCATCAYGGACCTAGTCACTATAGATTGTACTCAGATTACTGGTCACAAGCCTTAACATCACGGCTGCATCAAACTTGTTACCTTATCGGTTGCTCTTACTCCCCTTTTGGTTCATGGCTAGTAATAAGAATTCAGTCCTGCAAACACTTTTTAACAGAAATGGTCCTTGCAGTGCTCACTAAGAGAGTAAAGCAGAAGATTGCTAATACAAGATCCTCCTGTGCTAGCCRAACCAAAGCATATTCTTCTCACTGCTGGAGATCCTCACAGAGATCACTCCTAACTCCAGTTGAAGATATTTCACTTATCTACTCCTGTCCTACTTTAAATAGCACTATGTCACATGACCAGGAGCAAGCAAATGCAAGGCTGATGTTGGGAAGACTGCCAGTAAGTAGGACACCTTTGAGCTTAGGGCTCTGGTAGATGCTACACTTTGTTACTGCAGTGCAAAGCCACATCCTGTCCTTGCTGTCCAACCTGACAAGCTGAGCGACCATCACTGTCAACTGAATCGATTTTCAGCAGGAGAGAAGGTGCAAGAGTGCTGCACAACTGTATAAAAGTACAAGGTATATCCTTTTCTGTGAAAGGCAGTGTGAATCATGAGCCAGTTTTATGAGTCTTATATGTAATGTCTGACACTTGACAGCTCTGCAATGTCACTGAGCATGTCTATATTAAGCTCTGGGAAGACTGAATAGCCAAAATACTGGCAATATATGGATGATATACCAGTCACCTTTATATCACATAATCCAGAATTTCTATACTTTAGGAAGATGGAGAAGAGTTGACTGAGGTTGAAAACAAGTAAGAAAGCTGTAATACTTGTAAAGTAGGAATTTATTTGAATTTTTTTCTTTGTAAAACCTGTTTCACAAGACTAATTCTCATTCATCTATTTGGTATTGCCTCCTTACAGAATATGTAGTTCAGCTCAAAATATCTCCTAAATTAGTGTACATGATCTGGCCAAAAACTTGTTTAAGAATCAAGCAAATCAGAAAAAGTCATAAAGATTTTGAAATAAATACACTAACTATATTATATATGGACCCCTCTCTTACTAAAACATTTTGATATGAGCCCTCTGAAAAATATTAAGAAGAAACAAGTCCTGTTAATATATTTCTGTACACTCTTAAAATGGAAGACAGTCAGAAAATGTTTTCATTTCTCACTTTTGAATATCTTGTAGAAACATTTGTTATTCTCCTGGAAGGCTTTCAAGGAGAAAAATATCTTTTATAAAGAACTGAAAACTAAAATACTTTCATCTAGAAATTCCATAGCTGTGACTCTTTGGAAGTTTAGTTTGACGTGTCTAATGGTTTCATTTCCATTTCGTGCCCCTATTCAGACTACTGTCAGTAATGATTATCTATGTCTTCTCTTAGCAGAGTATAATATGTGCCATGACCTTATCTACATCTCAGGAAAGACCATCTGATAGAGAAATAAAATGTACATACTCATACTAATATCTCAAAATACCCTCCTCTCTAGCCTCCATCTAATTACTTTTCATAGGTTAGTTATGGAAAGCAGAGGGAAGGAGAGTGGAACACTCTCCATTAGTTTAGCAGTTATAGTTAAAAGCTTCAAAACTGAAGAAAAATAAAAGGAAAAGGTTTGTTTTAACTATGAGATTAAGCTAAGAGAATAGTATATATTCTTTTTTGTTCTTTTAGCTCTCAGTTAACTGCAAATTTTAATCTTTCCACTATTCTTCCTAACATGGACATCAATTTTAAGTTTTGAGTTACAATGGCCTTTGACCAGAGAACAATTGTAAAATAAGTGACTAATCAGTATTCATTCATTTAACTTCATAATTTACACAGTTGTGATCCTACTTATTGTTTGAGAAAAAGCAATATTCATGCAGTGTAATTTAATTGTTATTTATTTCATATACAGAGATTGCAGTATTACCCAGAACACAGTGACTTTAATTGAACCATTTGCAAATGTCACCATTTACTAAGGACATGCCATGAGATAAAGGTGAATGCATGATAGATGAGCAAATATAAAGGTATTTAATTTCCTGTCAAACTACACTAAAAAGTTCATATAAGTCTCTTCCACCCACCCACCACTTTTGTCTGAACTTACAGCACTGATTACTTAAAGATCTATCTCCCTATTCAAAAATGTAACTGTCCCTTTCACCTCCTCTTTTGATTTCCTTCTGTTCCTCATTTTGATATTCACTTTGTAACAAAAAGACAGTTATCAGCCTTTTAAAGAAAGATCTTGACATCATGAGTCAAAGATGTTCAAGAATGAAACACATTCATCTGTTAGAAAGTTGCTAATTTGCACTCAATTTATTGCAGAGAGAGAGAAAAGACAAATATCTATTTCATACGAACTTTAAAATTTGGCATGTAACTCTGATTATTTACCTCAGGGTAAAGGCTATACTTATTTGAACTACAGGAAAAATCAACTTTCCAGCTGATAACAATAGAATTTCCAGGTACTGTGGTACCAAAAAAGTAACCCTGCTCTTAAATAGAAAAAAAAAAATACTCCCTGGAAAAGAACATGAGGACTTATTTTTATGTAGCTGCTGGTGGATGGTTTCCACTTGAGAAGGAAATTTTGTTAATTACAGCTAAATATAGCAACCTAACTGACAAAATTTTGCTTTCCATGATCTCCTCACAGATCATAATTTTCTCTGAATGCCTTTGGCATTTGACATATTACTTGCCATGTGGAATCCTGATTCATACTTTTACCCCATTACTTGTATTTCAATAGTCCCACAAAACAGCAAACAGATTAGAGCAGAACTTTTCTCTTTTTTWAAAAAAGTGAGTTATCCTCTGGAGAAATATCAGTTTTATTGAAATAAAACTTTCATCAAAAAAGAAGCTCACCTGGGTGAGCAGCAGGAGTAATTTTCTCCACGTGTTATCACAGTGTTAACCTGTGACATTTTGGTTCAGTTTCCCAAGGGTGAGATTTATCATTCGCCTGGGTCTTCTGGAACTCTGCCCAGTCCCAGATGACAACCCAGCAGTTTCACAGAAACTTTTCTCACCAGTTCACTACCATATTTTTTACAGCTCCTTCCTAAACTGTTCTTCAAATCACCATTTCCAATGGTAATTTGAGAAATTTGGAAGTTGTTCCTAGAAGAACCAGCCAAGACTTTCATGTTTCTGATTATCCCTCATTTCTGCTTCATGAAATATTGAAAGACACAGGCCTTTCCCAAAGCGATCATCAGCTCGGGCTCCCATGCTCAAGGAGTGAGCACTGTTCATGTGGGCAGCTGTTGAGGCAAAACACTCCTTTTAGTTCTCCTAACATCAAATATTTTCCCCCAAGAAAAACTCACCTAGGTAGTAGTTTTTCATCTTAATATACAATAAGCATAAAAATTAAAATGACAAAATGTATAGGCTTTTCCATTTTCTAGATGCTATCAAATTTAAAGCCCAGATTTGAGACACTAAATAATCAAATACCAAAAGTCAGCTCAAACCTTAGTCTTCACTCAAACACACATTTCTGCAGCAACAACAAATGGAATTCTGTYCAAAGTCATTTAGAATTCATTTTTTGTTAAACAAGATAAAAGAAGGTAAGCATTATTCCATTTTCTGGTGTGGTACAGTAAGACAAGAAGGAGAAATCAAATAACTTGATAAGGCTGAGGAAAGATGAACTTGAATGGTTTTACCAAAGCTAAAATGAAAATGTATAGTAAATTGGGCATTAAGCCTACTGCTTTAACAAACGATTTACTGACCTAAACATTAATGCTATCCACTCTTTATACATGAGTAACTTACTGAAAGTATTTGTTAGCCAAAGTTCAAGCTGCTTTAGTTGAACAAGAACTTGTGTTTGATACACTTCTCTTTCTGACTCAGTRAGCACAAATTACTGTGCATACATTTGCTATTATTTATTTTGAAATTGCCTTCTGTGTGTTTTCTGTCATATTTGCAGAAAATACATGTTTTTATAGCTTAACAGAAATTTCTACCATTGTATTTAGATGCTAGAATAGCCATAGAAAATGAATGAAAGGAGGTGAGAATACAGCATAAGCAAATTCATTTAAATCTTGGAACATTTCCTCTCTATTTGAATGAAACTTAATTTGAATGAAATCTTGATTAAAACATTTCAATTTAAAATTAAATGCATTTGCTTTCAGCATACTAGTAGCAAGAAAGAATATCATTTTTTTTTGCAGGTTACATTTTCTCATATACATGCTTTGCTGCAAATGTGCTTGATCTATTCACATAGCTCTGGGTGAACAGTGAAGCAGCAGCCTGATCTCCAAGTGCTAAAAATAGAAACTCCAAACACATGTATAGTAAAACACAACGAAGTCTATATGAGAATAATGTATGCAAGCTGCTAGTTAAAATCTGTCTTTTGCACATGGCTTAATTTATATTCTGAATGCAGGTTATATGTCTCTTGGAAATTTGCCCAGAATTTCATGGGTGTACATGGTAAAAAGCGTGGCAATTGTCTAGTTAAATATAAATTTTTAATTGAATTCAAGTTGCAAAAATGTATGAGTGATTGCCTGGGTCTAGCTCTCAGGTGTAATTAGGGGTAAGATCCAGTGGGTGAATTATTCTGTATGGTGAAGAGAAGACCTTTAGGCTTTGCAAACTGAAATTTCTACRTACCCTATTTTTTTTTTTAAGRATGAGAAAGATTAGAATTCACAAGAAAACAAAATCCAAAGTTTAGGCTCAAGGAAATCAGCCATTAAGAATGGTTATTTGGAATGTGGTATTTGACATCTTACTAAATATGGTATTGTGAAATGAGGAAAGGCAAGATAATCCTCGTTCCTAATAAAGTAGATATATAAAAGCCTTGGCTTGATGCTTTACAGTCATCCCTTCATTTATGTCTCATGGTTTTGTATGGCCTAATTGGCCCTAAGAATTTAATTTCTTTACTTCATAAATTAATAAACCCTAACATGGAATTCAGAGGGGTTTTGTATTTATTATATACCTGCCAATGAATTTAAGCAATAGTTTAAACAGGATGATTTTATGGGAACTAATTTAGCCTAATACACTTCTATGGCTCTTCATAATGGATTAATGGGAAATGCTATCCAGAAGAGCCTGCTTAAGAGATTTGCCAAATGGGAAGTTTTAATTTAAAGTGTGTGGGTGTTAATTGTGTCTAATTGCTTAAATCCCCCATCACGTGCCACTTCATAACCTTATGACTGCTTGCTACTTTCCAGCATGACTTGTGATAGCATCAAAGTGACTTACTGTAAAGAGGGTAAAAGACAGCAATTATTCAGTAGGGCAGAACTGTTTGATGCCAAACAAAACTTCCAAGTTAAGAAGGAAGATTTGCAGAAAGAGGAAAAAACAATAAGCAAACAAACAAGCAAAAAAACCCTCAGAGAACAACTGAAATCTCAGGAGAAATTTAAGTAGTCAGAATACCATCCTAACCTGAACTTATCCAGCACACCAAGAACTAGAGCTAAACTCTAGTAATGTGGCATGCCAAATTAACTGCAAGTAGATAGAACCTTTTAGCTGAAAGACTAGGTGTATAAGACAATGCTTTATCTTTTCAGTAGCTGCAGTTTATATTAGTAAGGTTCTAAAAAGCTGTTAAACTCRCTTTCCAGCACTATCCAACAATTGACCTTATGTTTATAACTTCATAAATTAGTATCTCTAGTAAGAAATAATCTATTAAATCAATTATATTGAATTTGTTTTGCATATATTGGTTGCAAATAGAGAAGATTCTGTTAAACTAATATCTACAGGGACAAAACTATAATTATTTTTTCATTTAGACATATTTTCTAAGTTGTGCATGTAAGAAGAAAATACTGAGACATTACTGGTGCTATTTAAGACTTGAGTCAATTAGAGATCACTTTGGTAATGTTTAGGAGATAAAACAATGCAAGAAGAGTACAAACAAGAATCCAAGACAATGCCAGGCATATATAGCACCAGCTACTGTATATGAGAAAGGGATCAGACACTTTCCCATTCAGCTTCATACTATATGGTGAGCTCTCCCAAACTCTGTTATGGCATTAGTTATTTTTCCTTTTGAAAACACTCACCAGTCCCATCCCACTTGCACCCAATGTATTCACATCTCCATTACAGCTCGTAGTTGAACAGGCTTATCAATGTACARTTTTTGAAGACTTTGAAAGTGTGAACTGGCTGTTAGAAAGAGATGGGTGTTGTGCCAAGAGCCCTAGGCATCAGCTCAGAAAGTGCAAACCGCTTCAGTGATCTCACTCCTCGTCCCAGATGCTGTTGTTTCTATGTTACTATGTACAGCTGCCCTCTGGGCAGCCTCAAGGCTAACAGAGCTGTCCATCTACCTGCTTGCTTGTTGAATCTCAAAGGGTAGCTCTGGGGAAATGCTGCTGGTATTCCTGCAGGGTAATGGGAATTTGGGACTGGGACGTACCCAATTCATAGGTACTAGCATTCATGTGTAGCCTTCAGGTGCACCTATTCTGTTTGCCATTTCAGTGACATCAGGTAAGGGAAAGGGAAAACAAAACAAAACAAAACAAAAAACACAGTCTAGATACTATTCCTTGAAAGTGCCCTCAGGTCCTTCCTAGGAGGACTCTCATAGTTGCTGCCTTCAGGGCAAAAGGGGATTTCCAGCAGCCTGAACTTCGGCCGCCTGCAAAAGATTAATGGATGCCAAATGCATACAACACCCTCGCATTCAGAGCAAGTCTAAAGTTTTCACGTTAGGTACAGTAAAAGGGGTATCCAGCTTCTGAAGTAGTGAAATGCTTCACTATTATTTAAAAATATATTTTTTGAAAGATATGATCACATGATCAAAAGATTATATTGTTCTCAATCCACTGACCACGCATATATGATTGGCCTCATAAGCTGCATAGTAAATACATTAAATTAAATGTTTAAGAACTACTGAAACACTATGAGGTTAGCCTAAGCTAATACATCCTACCTGTATCCTAATACAAGCAGGATAAGACAAGAGCATGCAAATGGCTGACTACTGCAGTGCCTGTGACTCATTAAAATGCTTACTTTGACTTATTTGGTTGCAAATGAAGATATCAGAGAAATCGGCGCATTTGCTGCAGCTGGGTGTTCAGCTTTGCTTTTTCCTCACTGTAGCCTGAAGCGATTTGCTTGTAGTTGATTTTCCCCATCTCTCACTTTATCTTTCCTCACAAGAGGAAAGCGAGYGGATTATGGTACATTGTTTCCTCTAGAAAGCAGGCAGGAGTCAGAGATGTACCCAAGTTTGAAACAATAAAACAGAGGGAGCTGGAAATGCAGTCTAAAATGCAGTTATTGAAATGCAGTTAAACTGCTTAAGGCAGCAGGTAATTTGAAAAGGTAAATCATGAAGTTAATTRCCGTGTTCACTCCCTTCTTTCCTAGCCTGTCCTACTTATTCCTCATCATAAACAGCATAATCGAAGACTGATCTGAACCCAGACAAGGCAAARTTTCAAGAGATAATCTTCAAGCTCACCTTTTGGAAAGCAACACCAAAAAATCCAGGGCTCAAAAGCAGTAACTCATAACACTGTAGAGTAAGAAGAAAATTGTTTTTAATGAAAGGTGATTTTGAGCACASCTTTCCACCAGTGAGAGAATTCTRTGGTGAACTTTGCAGTAAGAGACTATAACAGGTTGTCTTATTAGATTTTTTCTGAGAGTTCRTCACTTCTGGAAGCTATATTCTCCCATTTTAATTCATGTTTGATTAAAAACCTCATTGCATCATTCAAATTTTTTTTCGAGGTATACATCACAGAGGATCAAATAATCAAGACACGGAATTTTAGAAAACGTTATCCTTCCTGGACCACAGAAGCCTGCCTCAAAGTGTTGTTCCTTGAAAAAGAGTATGAGAGAAAACAGTCACATTTCAATAATTTTAAAATATAGTGATGCCAGAAAATGCACTCCCAGAAGTTCTAACATCTTTAACCTAGAAATTCGTTAAATCAATTATATTGCTTTTAGTGAGTCTTAAAAAAACTGGAGAATTCCAAAAGATTAGAGAAAGCTTTTCCAGTGTTCAGAAAAGTACTTGAAACAACATGAATCAAAGAACAGAGATAGCCTGATGTCAAGCCCAAGGAATTTCATGGTATGATTAATTTGGAAATCTATCAAAAAGAATTTAGAGACTAAAAATGCCATGYGCTGTGCCAGCTCTGGAAGGTTTAAATATCACATCTGTTGTTCATTTTCTGAACAATATAGGTCTGGTTAATAAGTGCTATTATGGTAATATAGCATATTTGAGAATCACTAGGGCCTCTGACCTAGCACGACAGAACACCTGATTTAAAGCTTGCACTATATGAAATTAAGAAGGTATAAACAATATATAAAATAAAAATAAAAAATATTATTTATAAATATAGTAAAAAAAATTTATAATATTTATAATATTTTTTATTTTATAATAAAAAAATATAATAAATTAAATGTCTTATTGAAGGATCTAAAATAGTAGGTCTTACAAGGGATATATACATAAATACTTCCAGTTAAGTACCCTCTGCTATCTTCAATGTACCTTTTACTGGATAGTCTTGACAATGATACTGAAATTACAACAGTCAAATATATAGATGGTCAAATGGATTGCAGGTTTAATAAATAATGAAGTGCTCTACTGCTACAAAAATAAAAGCTCTTCCATCCTATAAAAATGTACCCTGTTAGGTTGTACCTGGAAACAAATAATGAAGCCTATATTTACATAACTGGAAAAAGGAAGACTTTCTAGTCTTCCTTTACTCGACCTGTCCCTTGGTCGAGGACACAAGGTTATATTGGGTTAGGCATTCAGGCAAACTGACATCCATAATCCGTGGCCCCTGATAGGGTGCACCCACAAGTGCTGAGGAGGCTGGCAGACTTCATTTCTAGGCCAATCTCCATCATCTCTGAAAGGTCATGGAGAACAGCAGAAGTGCCTGAGAACTGGAAGAAAGCAAATATCACCCCAGTCTTCAAAAAAAGGGCAAGAAAGAGGAGTCACGGAACTACAGATCAGTTAGTTTCACTTTCATCCCTGGAAAGGTGAAGAAACCCTGGATCACCCAAAAGGTGATGGCACCCTGGATGCCATCTCTAAGCATGTAAAGGAAAAGAAGGTGATCGGGGTAGTCAGCATCTAATAAAGGGGAAATCATGCTTAACCAATCTAACAGCCTTCTATGGTGGGATAACTAACTGGGTAGATGAAGGAAGGGCAGTGGGTGTTGTCTACCTTGACTTTAGAAAGGCTTTTGTCTCCCATAACATCCTCCTAGGCAAGTTCAGGAATTCTGGGCTGGATGAGCGGACAGTGAAGTGGATTGAGAGCTGGCTGAAAGGCAGAGCTCAGAGGGTCGTCATCAGTGCTGYCAAGTCTAGTTGGAGGCCTGTAGCTAACAGTGTCTCCTGGAGTCAGTACTGGTCCAGTCTTATTCAACTTATTCATAGCATCTCTCTTATGAGGAAAGACTGAGAGAGCTGAGACTGCTTAGCCTGAAGAGTAAAGAATGAGAGGGGATCTTATCAGTGTGTATAAGTGTCTGAAGGGAGAGTATGGGGCCATACTGCTCTCAGTGGTGCCCAGTGACAGGGCAAGAGGCAACGGGCACAAACTGAAACACAGGCATTTCCATCTGAAATCCATGAGGAGAAACTTCTTTTCTGTGAGGGAGACAGAGCACTGGAACAGGTTGCCCAGAGAGCTGTGGCATCTCCTTCTCTGGTGATATTCAAAACCTGCCTGGACATGATCCTGTGCAACGTGTTCTAGGTGACCCTGCTTGAGCGGGGAGGTTGGACTAGATGATCTCCAGAGGTCCCTTCCAATCTCAACCATTCTGTGATTCTGTGATTTTGTCTWGAAAAGGAGTGAGTGAAAGAAAGATTTAGGGATTGTTCTAAATAGTTGTCTCATTATGTAATCCTGGTGCTATACTTGGCTAAAATGGCTACAGAAATCCTACAAAAATGAAATTATCTTATTCTACATAAAGTGTCAGTAAATCTTTTGGTGGAATAACATATACTCTTATAGTATCCATTCCTCAAAGAGCATTAGAAAGAATTCAAACAAAGTATAAAATGATGCAGAGAGGTGCAAGTAAGACTTCAAAGATCACAAAGAAGCTAATATATTAATTTATGAAATAGAAAATTGAAAAATTGACTAGGCTACTGGCTATGGGCACTTAAACATGGAGGGAAAGAAAGAGTGAAAGAGGAATGCTTCTTATTACTGAGAAAGGAATAAAAAGAGTCAGCAATTGGAAATGATTTTAGAAAATTCAGTCTTGAAACAAGACAAAATTTCCTAAAGTTGAAGATGATTAACATTGACATAGTTTGTTAGCAAAGACTGTAGCTTCTCCATTTCTTAGAGCCTCTGGGGCAAAATGCATATATATATATTTAACAGATCCCCTAACTCAGGCTTGGGAGGAATTCTTCGGTCCACTGGTGATTAGAGAAGCAAAAGTATAGGTGCAGAGCTCTTTTTACCTCTTACAGGTTGTACATATGACTGATCATTCTTCCTCTTCTTCCTTTGCCTCAGTTTATTCTTGTCCTTAGTGAACTCTGCAAGCGCTTATAGCACTTCTATCACCATACTTAAGGAAAATGGCTTTAATCAAATCTCTTGCTTTATATCTTCTCTGATTCTATAATTTGCCTTCAGATTTTATGAGGGGTAGGTTTTAACATCATTGAAGGTGGCCTGACTTAAAATGACTCAGATCTTTGTTTGGCTTGTTTAACTGACTCTTTGATGGCCTCACTAATCAGTCAACTACTTTCACAAGCAATGTCTAGACCCAAGAAGAGATCAATTCCATTTAATTTACTTCTGTGTAATTTTTTTTGTCATCATCACAACCACTGACAAAGTAATTGCACAGCTGGCATCAGCTGGATCAGTTCTGGTCACCTTTCTGCCTTGTTTAATTTCTGAGCCCAGGCACYGGTAAATGGTCTTAGGAATTCATGTTACCTTTGGAGCAAAAAGTGTTCTTTTCCTGATGTTTTATATGGATGATCCCTCTACTCCCATGTTCAGATTTTAAATCCTATTCATTTTGAATTCAAGGACAAAAAAATTGTTTCTTGCATTGATCGCATGTGAGTAAAATTCAGAATTATTCAATTAGGGAGTACAGTAAGAGGATGTGGATCACATAAGCAGAATCACATTAATACTTCAGGCATTTGATGCTTCACTTGCAGCTGTTCTGGCACTTATAGGCACCACTCCAGCATAGTTTCCCTCAAGGTTTGCAAACTACCAGGACTAAATTTCAACCCAAACTACATGCATGGTTGTTATACGCACACACAGTATTAATAAGGTGATTATTTGGTTCTGAAAGAAAAATATACAGTTGGTGAAGTCCTTAAGCTGCTCCTTTGCTTATATTTCATTAATATATAATGTGACAAGACCAGTATCAAATATAAACAAATTAATTATGTATGTAAATGAACTTCTAATTTAGTTATCCTGAAATACCACAAGGTTAACAGAATTACACTGAACCTATTACAACCAAAATGAAAGTATGATGTATTTTCATGTTGCTGTTTTGGAGACTTAGCATAAACAATATTCAAATGGTTTTCCAACTTGATTCATTTTATAGAGAACGTGTTCAAAGTAATACCATAAAATGTGCTTGCACTCTCTCTAGGCTTCATACATCTGCTTTATGGTTTGCTTTAATAACAAATATTTTTATTGTTGAGGCATATAATAAATTTTACAGACCACATCCTACAGCTTGCAAGGTATAAGGAAGAACAGCCTCTATATGAACAGAGAAGATAGCCTGTAAAAGATTACAACACTGGGGCTCATTTGTTTCCAAATATGGCAAGCATCCCTGTGACAATCGATAGATAATTTGCTCCAGGGGCAAGTATTCGTTTATGAACAATGTCCAAGCTTGTATCATAGAACTGATCTCACTCATCCATTGATTCAACATTTTTTGCCCGTGCTAACAAAATTCTATTATTTTTAGTAAGTTTGCATGCATTTTATGGACTAAATTATGTCAAAAGCTGATTTTTATTTTATTTTTTTTTTATTTCAATAGGGACTTTAAATGGAGAGGTAGGTTAGATTAAATCTATGATCCATGCTCTGTGAATTTAGATATACTAGAGTGTCCCACCCTCTTTCTGGCTGCCCTTCCAGAAACATGCTGAGCTCCTGTAGCTGRCTATTGTGTACCACATCCGCCAGCCCTACGAGGACGCATAGGACAACGAGAATCTTAAAATGGCAGATAGTGGCAGACGCCTGGGAAAAAAGAATCCAACTTTTAGGYCTTGAGAGAGAAACTTCTCTGTGCACACAAAGCTGTATTATTAAGAACCTAAAACTGTCCTGATCTTCTCTAAGCAGTGGGCCTTTTGGGTTACAGTTATCCAAAACCCAGGAGAAAACCTCGTGTTATAGATTTGCTGAAATRATGCCTACCTCATTAGGATTTACATGAAAAAGAGTGGGCTTTCAGCAGGCCCCAACTAAATCACAAAGTCTTTCTCATATTTGAAAATCTACCTTTTTGTTTAGGTACTTAACAGTGGACTTATGTTTAAGAATCAAGCCAAATTTAACTTTAATAAAAAATGAATATTTTTTATTTCTCTTTAACTATAATGGATTAAGGAATGCAGTTTGCCTAGCACTTGTTTTTTAATTAAGACACCTGTATGTTTTGGAACTGTTTCTGTGGGCATTAAGGAAATCTTTCAAGTACTTAAGTTATTCAAACTAGAAAAAATACAGAATTTGCTGTAGTGTACAATCTTTTCATTGGCAGACACCGGACTTTGAAATCTAAGAAATGTTTTCTAAGTTTACTTTGCTGTTACACCAGCAAGAAAATAAAATTTGTTCTTGTAATTTGTACACTGTGGTGTAAGTCTCTTTGAATCACTCTTTTCAATACTGAAAACATTGTTTCAATAATTAATTTGGCATCTTGCGTAAGTATTATAGTTGAGTTTACAGCACAGTTGCTATTGTCACTATTATATGTTACAGCTGTCCTTGAAAGTTGGGATGTGTTAATCAACAGAAAGATGCTAGGTTAGCAGACAAGATAATAAAAGGATAGGGCGGTAACAATCATTAGTTTAGAACTAATAAAATCTTTMGCGTTTAATTTACTTATAACAGTTTAAGCTGACTGTAAGTAGTCTGTCATTTTTTATCACTGCAAAATACACTTTATTCTCATTATAAGACTTGTTATAAGGCAGTTTCTAGGTGTCTTACCTTGATTCTTTACTTTATTGGATTCAGAAACCATAACCGTCATCACTATCAGAAGAAAAATAAAATGGATCAAATGTATTCCTGACATGACTGCCTCAGAAAGCACATGTTATTAGTAGAGATGATATTGGTCTAAAGTTTCTTAGTGTGCAATAGCTTCAGGTGGTTTTATGACTCTAATGGGACTGTTAATATCTGAGAGCTTTAAAGCTAATCCTTGAGGAACGTGTGACAGATGGATATGGTAAGGTGAGGGTAATGGTGTGAAATATGCCCTTTAATAAATCTTGCACTAAATCTTTCAAGGCTAGTGGATATTACCATTTAGTCAAATTACTTGCTTCATCTTTATTTTTTTTCACTTCTACCTGTGATTTTTGGAAACCGGGATCCTCCTTTGTTTCAGTGGCATGCTGGATAAGAAAAAGGCAAAAATTGCTTCATGAAGGGTGAAATAAAGACATCTAAGGTTCTGGAGGAAAAGGGTAGAACCTACCATTAACTAATTACAGAAAATAATGCTAGTCTTACTGCTAACAAAATCTTTCTGAGAAAGGGGACTATTGAATTGTAGAGTAGATTCACCATGCTCCAAYCAGCTAAAAATTTAATAATACATTGCTGCAGTGAGATGAAAACATGAGGAAGGAAGCAAAAGAAATTGCCCGTGGCTTGAGAAAAGTGATGGAAGGTATGAGGAAAACAGAATACAACTTGAAAAGTTTTACAGATGAGGTATTTTCTGTCCCTGAGCTATGAACCTCCAACACTGATTGCTTATGACACTTTAGTAGACATGTGAAGGGTGACAGAAATTATAAAAGAGATCAAAATACTTCTACATATGTACTCAAGAAGTGAATGATGGATCAAGAAAGAAATGGAATGTGGCTAGCTACATGCATTAAACCCTACGTCCCTTCTTTTAAAAGGCTGCAAAGTCAACAATTATCTAGGGTTTGTGCTTTTAATTCAGTCACTACAAGATATTTTGGTAATGTTTGAAGAGAAGCACACTGAGCATATTTGGTATGACTATTGCTACTGTCTAAGAAAACTGAATAATATGAAAACTTATTAATCTTGACTTATTACTCCTGTTGGTGTCATGGGGTTCAAGAATATTCCAGACATCACTAAATTAATTTCATTCTGAATTATCCTGACATGTTTATAAAATTCTTTCTGATAGCTTGTAAAATACAACCATGAAAACTGTAGAGTAGTGCAAAGATGTTTTCACTGAGAGTAGCATATCCAATCAATTTTCATTTTGAAAGTTGTTTATTTGAAGATTATTGGGGTTTTCAATATATTTTTTAGAAATTAATCACACAATACTTTGAGAGTAGTTCTTAATCTGTGYTTTTGATCAAGCTCATTGAACAGATTCAGTGTCTGTACTATTTAGCTGAGATGGAGATTTGATGTCACATTTGAATCCCTGGAATCAAAGAATGGAATTCTTATAATCTTTTCTTCAGTACAAACAGGTAATATGCTGTTTCTGTGTGTGCATGCRTGGAGGCAAAACTGTGTCTTTTTCATCTGGTCACAGAAACTCAGTGATTTGAAAAGGTCCCGAAAGAAATATTTACAGATGCTCGGATGACAGAATCCTACTATACTCTAATATATTGTCTGGATTAAACTAAGCCTATGACACCAAACACTAGTAATCCCTTGTATAACAYCAGGTTACCCAAAAACAGGTCCATGACACGCTGGTTTTGATCAGGGAAGATGGAAGAGTAGGTTAAAGGCTTGCTTTGCTCTTCTCACACGATTGAGTGTAATCGGTAGGGAAAGCTATTCCTCTGAGTAAAATTTAATGATCGTTTCTAAAATAGTATTCAAATTTCTGCATGAGAAATGTGTTTCTCGAAAGAAACCTCAAGTCAATGATGCACATAACAAGRTTATTAGGCGAATAGGCCTTTATCATAAACTTTACATGCAAAGATCATAAAGAAGAAAATTGTTTGTTATTTTCAGGCTGACATCTTCAATAAACATTAAAGAGGTAGCGTCACATCAGCTTCAAGCACAATTGGTTACACATGTGGTGTTAAAGTCGCAAAATAATGGAAACTGGAAAAGAATATACATCAGTTCATGAAGTAGAGCTGAACTGCRCAACGTGAAATTGAAATAAGATTGAGGGGGAACAATGATGCACAAAATAGAACACGAAAACTTTACATTGGCTATTAAATCTTGTGATTATACACAGCAGTAAAGATCTTTTAATAAACAAATGAAATATCCTATTAAATGATGAGTAAATATTTTAAGATTTTAGAAAAAAGAATCAAAGCTAAAATACAACCAATGTTACATCCAAAAACTGTCATAGAGATAATTCCCGTGGCAAAGTCAAAGATGAATATATTAATGTTTCCTAGAATTAAAAATTCTTGGGTAAAATTCATTCAATCCCTCACGCATATGTAATTTGAGAGTGATGTCCAATATATGATCAAACATTGTAGTTTTAAGTCTGTCATTTCCTGGCTTTTCAAAACTTGCCTTGGCAACTACAGTAGTGTTATTATAATAAAGTACATGGATTAATTCCTAGATTTTTTTGTTTTATAAATTTTTTTTTTATAAAATTAGCAATGACCCTACTGACTCAGACAAAAGCTCTGGCCCCTCTCGTATTCTGTTTCCAGACATAGTTGCATGCTGGGGCAAAGCACATGGGGTATTACTTCCTAGTTTTTGGCAGCCATTACTTTAAGGTTTGCTTTCAGCTTGCATCTGGACCAAAGTCTTCCAATAAACACTGGTGGTCCTAATCTGTTTTACCTCTTTTAAATCTTATTGATTGGATCTAGACATTTTTCTGTATGGAGTTCMACAGCTTAATTGTGAACTAAGTGAAGTAACTCCTTTTGCTCCAATTAATCCTTTTGCTGGATAATTATATAATTAAGTTTGTGTATTCTAAGAAATAGTAAGCAATTCCCTCCTATATTCCTTTCATAATTTTATTATTTTTCTGTCATTTCTCTTCRTCAGTTGTCTCTTTTCCAAACTGAAAATGCTTGAAAAAATCCAYGTACATACAGGTATGTACCTCTAGAACAGTTCCCCTCTCTTATCATTTCTTCCACCTCCATGAACAGCTCTTCCTGTTTGGATTTGCACTTTCATTTCTTTAGAGACTTTTGATGATAGACCTYATCATAACCCTGTAAATACACGTACGTTACACTGATTGGATCTTCCTCAAACTCTGAGGATGCATTGATAGCAGCAAATGTAATGTGACTATAACCGTTCTTCAGCACTGGAGCTCACTAACAAGGAAGGACCAGCCTGTGTTTCACGTCCTCCAAAATATGGTGTCTGCCTGTTGTGAACGGTCTCTGGATTGTGTTAGCTCCTAAATTGTAAGCAGGACAGTGAGAGCTGGCAGGATTCAACAATTTATTTCTAACAATTTATTGGTATAGAGAATCAAGATCTGTCTGGGAACATTCCCAAAGTAGCCATTGGCTTTTTCCCAGTACTGTATTGACTTGGGATGGCAAAACTACTCTCTGTAGAATCTGTATTGATTCTTCCTCTTTTCCTATCTCATATTTTTTCCTGCCAGTTCCAATCTTTACATTTTGCCTGAAGTTAAATCAGATTTACCAGTTCATTTCCTAGTTCTCTCCTGGACTATTTTTAAAATTGATGTCCTCTCTGATTTTTCCATCCTTCTGGTTTTAGCTGATAGTTAGCAATTTCATATTTGATTTCCTTTACAGTTCTTGGTTGAATATCATTTCTTTGTGGCAATTTGTTATTAATCATGTTATTGATTTATCTTAATAGTCATTTACTGACACTTCAATTTGAGACAGTTCCTTAGACTGTTCCCTCATAAATAAATGGCAACCATTATGGAGAAGCATTAGGTGAACACAAATGCAATGCATTTTTAGCTCTTCTACTATGGTCATTTCTTCCTTAAGTATTTCAAGTGTTTCAACATCATTTTTGGATCTCCATCAATTCTTTGGCAGGCTTCCTGACTTCAGTGCTTCAGTGTGGTTATATGCTGCTAGTAAGACACTCCTACACAATTTTTTGAACCTGCACTGTTTTTTTTWWTWWTWWTTTWWTTTTTTTTTAAGTTTATAATAGTCCTTGATCCTCAACTGTTTTTTAACTCTTTTGGCTTTTTAGATAGATCTCTTATAGAAACTCTAAGTCTCTCATATATTTTTTCTATACTACCTACCTGAGAGAATTTAGATATTTTATCTCCTGTTAGCTTCTTTATAACTTTCATTGTAACTATTTCATTAATTTTTGTGTAATTTTCCTTTCTGAAGTTAAGATTATTGTGGTCAAATTTTGTAGATGTTTTTTAAAATGTAAAATTGTTTAATACCTTGCAAAGGTGAAATATCTAGGTATTTTGCTGACAGCTGAGCACGTATAACTTAGGTCAGTGGTTCCCTGCTGCCTGAGCTCAGTGGAATGTCACTTAGGCCTTCAGATTTTAGGTTACTGCAGCTGCATCGCTGGTATTGCTTCAGTTCACATGGTGCAGATTTGCTGTATCTGGACATTAATTACAAGACATTTTTATGCATCAGATCATCTTGTTCAGTTTGCTCCCCATACAYTATGCTAGTATGATAATTTAATGATTTATATTCTTGACATAATCCTTGAGATGTGCAGAAAATCTGTGTTTGTTTGTAAGTAGTACTTAAAATATCCTTTTAGAAAAAAGGTACCTATTTAAGGCAATGAAATTGTACTTGTCAGCATATATCTAATTCTTAGAAATCCTCTTTTCTGAAAAGGAGGTTCAAGATGACCAGAAGGCAGAATTTCATGTTATATGTAGTACCATACAACRTGTTTGTTCAGGATGGTAATTAGGTTAAAGTTATATACTTTTTCAGCAAATATATGAAGTAGAGGTTTGTTTATCAAACAGTGTTTCTGTCTACAGTTGCATGAAAATAGAGATATAGTTCAATGTTTGTCCTGTATATAGTGTCTCTACCTATCTATCTACCCTCAGTAAATATTATTAAGTATTTTGGATGCATGAAACTGAAAAGGTACCCAGAGGTTGCTTAGTTCACTCGCTTGCCCCAAAGCAGAATAACTGTTTTTAGTGTTCTCAAGAACATGGTTATCTCACTTTTTTTTGCTTAAACTTCAAACGTATTTCAGAGGGTGAGAGGAAAACCCAGGTACACATCAACTGAACAACAACTTAAGTATGTATGTGCCATATTTAGATGCAGTCATCAGCCCATTGTTTTAGAAAGATTTGTGGTCTTGAACTTCCTACAYAGCTCTGCTCATTAGTACTTCAGTTCAAGATACCTGGTGGCATCTGTGTTTACTTAAACTGAACCTACCACGCTATCATGAAAGAYGAAACAGAACTCTGTTCTACTGCAAGGGAAGAGAGAAGACCAAGATCATGAAAGCAGCTAGAAGCTTTGCTATATCAATTAATATAAATAATACAATATATTTTTTATGTGTCAGTAATTTTTATAAATTTTCAGAAGCAATAGTTAAAGCTGGGCTTGAAGTTCGTGCAACACTTCTTAAGAAAAAGGCAAACTTACACTAGTAGTATTTCCAGGTTGTTCTTCCAGATTGATTTATTTTTTGTGGCCTCCAAATGGTATTAGGACAAATACTTCTTACTGATGTTTATGAATAGAAAGTGACATTTCAAAATAAAACTTAAGTCTGTAGATTGTTAGATTTCTACATGACTGAAAGCGCAACAAAATGCCCTGTAATGAAAGTATTTTTATAGTGTGAGAATGTCAATATGCAGTATGTTAAAGTTCATTATAATGCCAAGCATACTAAGAAATGCATCAATTTATAATGCTTATGGCTGATAATGCCATCAGAATAAGTTCTATTTTATTGCCAGACACACAGCAAGCAGAAGATGACACTTCTAAATAGAATTAAAGTGTTCCCATATTTCTCCTTATTAGCTTTCTGCATGGCAGAAACAAATACTTAAAATTATGAATGCTGAATATTACAATTTAATGCAATATCCATGTAAATATTATAATTCACAGTATGTGTTTAATCTAGTACAGTCTGTACAGTCTGAATATCTGGAGATTTTCTCCTTACCTTGTTTTGTTCATTCATATATATTTCAAATTGCCATCGRTTCCAATGTCTTTATTTAAGATGATAGAATGACTACCAACTCTAGTTGTATTTTGAGGACCTAAGGATCATCAACTTTAGGATCTAAGGATCTTTAGGATTAAAAAAAAAAAAAGGTTCCAACTGGACAGCTACTCAGAAAAGCATTAGGTATTTTGACAATATGTTGGAGTACAAGAATTTGTTACAATTGATATGTGAGAAAGGAGACAGGGAACAGCTTCAGCAACAGGAGGAGAGATTCAGATTCTAACAGAAAAAGCCAAGATCACAGGTCAATGCTGTGACAGGTAGAGACATTTTGTTTCTTTCCCAGGGGAGAAAGGAATTCCTTTGTCACCCTTTACTCAAATGAAACCCAGAGCCCATCCAAGGTACCTCTATGTATTTCTAACAGAAAAAACAACTTTGAGAGCTTAACAGTTTCTCAAGTGCTGTCATAATGAAGCTGTACTTTCAAAAGAAGTTTCAGTGGTTTTGAAGGGTTTTATTTTTGTACATACAACACAGTTCGAAAACTTGGCCCATGCTTTGAGATTGTGTGCAGCAGATCATATTCCCTGTTCTAAAGCTTTGATTCCTGCATGGGTCCTGGCCTCCCCACTCTCAGGGTGCAAGACAACAATGATCTCTTGCAATTGAAGTTACCGAGCTGTGTTACCTAGGTCACAGAAAACTTAAAAAGTGAGAATAACAAGGCTTAAGAACAAGAAAACAGCATTATTTTCAAATAATTCTATAAAGATACAGTCCTCAGATAGAACTGTATGAAAAAATATCAACCCAAGTACAAGTTTTGTGTTGAGGTTCCTGACAGTAATTACCTAGTATTGTAAAAATTTAAGTCCTGTCACTTCSTTCAGGACAGTTTAAAAGCTCTCTAGATTCCCACTTCTGTATATGTGCAAAGATATCCTTGCCAGACTGAGTAGGAGCTTTGTTCACATCCACATTTTGTCGCAATATGAAGTCAGGTTTGGAGATACTTAACTTCTGTTGAGTATCATCTGAGGAGCTGGAGACATAGAAATCATGCCTGCTGTCAACCTGCCATATACTCCCAGTATCACTTGTTTGGCAAGACAGCTGAAGGAARTCTGGCAAGAATGATGAAGATACCTACTCTACCTGTAATCTGATTTACCTTCACCGTCCACCTTACTAAAGAACATGAAAAAAGATGTAGTCATGGCCGTAAACTTACCATTGTCATGAAGTGATGTTTTGAGTGCTTTTTTACCTCAAACAGGATATCACACTTCATCCATACMTGGGAATTCTCCCTGGATGTTCTAGTACGCATAGGGCAGCTTTGAGTCACAGCATACCAGTAGCAAGCGCCTGGAAGAGAATAAAAGAGAATTTACAAACATAAGGATCACAACTGCACAGAAGTCCCAGCTTGGTAGCTGAAGGTCCAGGAGGATTTGTCAGCTTGCCATCATAGTGAGACAATTTGATTTGAGCTCTGCAAAGCTAGAGAAATCTGTTCTGCCTCAATGCCAAAGATGGGTTCCTGTGACACTCATTGCATTACAATAACAGAAGACAAGGATCAAGGTGAATATAAACAAATGTTTACTGTGAGGTTTTTTTTTAGAAGGTAGGATGGAAAAGGAAATAAAAARTTGCTCAAGTGCTACTTATTAATAACAGTTCTTAAAATGAAGAAAGTTCTTCTCTGCAAAACAATATCCCACCAGTATATCATTGGGTATAGACTTCTTCAGTATTAGGACCAGAAACATAATTTCCTTTTTTTTTCCTTCACAAAAGTCATTTTATCATTTTAATGCATGAATTTTCAGTGGGTTTAGAGTGAGAAGAATATGGAAGTTCATAATATTATATTATATTATTGTCATTACTTTTCTCATTCTTTTCCTTTAAATAATGGGTAAGTTCTTCCTGCCAAATGGAGATGGTCCCTGCAGATTCAAAGATCTGGCTTAGTATTACCTAGTAGATATGGCTCATCTTTAAAGCCCTGCTATGTTTAGGACTGGGACAGATTGCTCTGTGTCTTTGTGCTGCAAAGAGATGTAGGCAAGCTGCCCTGAATGACAGATGACAGGGCATTTATATAATTTTTATAATTATATATMTATATRTAWAAAATAATAATTTATATCACTTAAATAAAGTCAGGATGAAAAGGAAAAGGTTGTAAGGTACATTTGTGTCTCCGAAGGATAAAAGATAGAGGAACTTCCTCTGCAGGTGAAGTTCTCAGATGCTGAAAACCAATTGCAGGAAGTCTCTTCTACAGCTTTCATAGTTATTGATTTGTTAAGAGCAAAGAATTAATGAGGACTAATGAGAATTGGGCATCTAGCTCCTTGGATGTCCTCTGGGTCTAGAACAGGTAGGTGTTTCCTACTTTCCAGGCCAGACTAGAGGTACTGAATTGCCTGGGACAAATAACAGCTAACTAAGGGGTTCTGGAGCCTGTAGGAGAACTGCTGGTCCACTCTTTGCCTGTGAACTTAGTTAAAGGTTGCTGGGCAACACATCTGGTGTGAATCCTAGGTTAGGGCTGGCACATAATGCTTCAGGGAAAACCGAGCAGGGAAAATTCAGAAATCTGAAATAACAGCATTTATAATAAATATTTTTWAAAAATGTAAGAGACAAGGTCAGGATAAACCTAGAATTTCCTTCTGTTTCACTTAATCCATCGTAGGTGTCCTATGTCAGTGTTCCATCCTCACAAGTCTCACCAGAAGAGAATCATTGCTGCACATGGCTTGCAGGTAGGAAAGCACATATTTTGCTTTGGGCAGAGTGGACTCCTGTGCATGCAACAGCTATCCTTCAGTGTATGTTTTGGCTAGGGCTGACATTGCAAGGCTATTAGCACTGCCTAGGATCCTGTTTTTCTAGCTGAGCAAGGCAATGTTATTTAATTCATCTGCTCAGTGCAAAGACAATTATTTCCTTCTCTCCCCTTCTGTCCTTCATGGCTGTGAAAGAGGATTCTGTTTCTGTAAACTCTAGCTTTGCCCGTTGCCACCTGCCCTGCTCCCACAGGGACCCCAACTTTCTCTATGTCTTTCTTTGATATCAGGGAATTCCAGTACATTTAGCCACTTGCTGCTGCCTCAAGGACACAGGAAAAAATCTCACAAAGAGAGGGTGAGGAAGAGGAGGGATTGGTTCAGAACGAGCTGGATGATCCACTCAGCAGACCCATGGCCCCCATTCTTCAATATCTTTGGCAGGACACATCAGTAGCTGTGCAGTTTTGCAATTTCAATTTAGCAACAGTCACGGTTTAAAGCATTATCAGCCATGTCTGGTGAACACATGTATGCTGGCAAGATTCAACCATCACACTGCTTCAACTGTGCACCTTTTCTAGCAAACAGCTCTATAAAACAAAATTATTCCTGTAAACTGGAGAAATATCTGCTGACTTGAAGTTATCTGCTCAGAGGAAAGCCATGATGACCATTCTGAGAACTGTGTTCAACAGTTGTTAGACTCAAAATTTTGATTTTGTTAGACCTTTACAGTATATGGTATAATTTCTTCAGGATAAAACTGTACGGTTGCACAAAGCTAAACTAAAGCTAAAGACAAGCTAGACACTAGCCACCTAACTATTGCACAATTTTCTGTTTAATCTAAAAGGAAGGTAAAAAGACAAAAGGTAAAATAATGCCAGACAAGTCCAGACAAGGCCTGACAAGTCTTTAGGTCTTATATTGCTAAGCTAGTACAAGATTGTGGCTCATTAATAGCGATGGCAACACCACATTTACTGTGCTCCAGGGCTACAGAGCTACACAGTTTTGAGCCTTTTTCTTTYAAGGGAACAAATTTCTCTCTCACAAAGTATTGGAATGAACAGCAAATACTATTAGMCTTTAATTCTAGTTTCTTAGGGATGTCATCCATTCAATTTAACCTAATCTATGTGAAGCATCACACACAACTTCCCTCCCATAMCTCATATCAAAATAATGTAAGTCATAGTAGTTGCTTTTAAGAGAAATTATTTTAATTGGGCTAGATTAGAGACTATATTCTTTTCTGTTTAAAGATATTCACTTTTTTCCCTGATSAAAGTTAAAAAACAGGGTTGTGAGGCTTAATCAGTTAATATTTTTGCAATACATAAGTTGTTTTCATGCCACTCACAGGCTCAGATCAAGACTGTGGCTGTTTATAATACCTTAACCATCAAGCTGCTTTTTTTCKTTTGAGGAAGTGTGCTAGTTTAAAATAGATTCTCTGCTGAGGTAATTCAGAAGGTATATTAATGCTAAAGAATTCCTTGTTGAGCTCAWTTCTGCTTAGCTAGAGGATTGACTTCCCATTGTTCTGAATCTTCTGAGCAAGTTTAGAGGATGACGGGGGAAATACTAGTAGAAAGATTACACTAAGACTTCCCATGATCACTAGCACAGGTCAACTACTAGCACAGAGCTAGAGACTTCCTCAAAATCCTCAGTATACAGACCCAGATAATAATCATGTATTAGAAACTGTGTGCACAACCCTGATTTCATACTTCAAAATGGGCTGACAGGGGCAGTGATGATTCCATGTGGGAAGTCAAGTCACAGGTTACTTAGTTTGGATTAATAACATGTAGTTTATGCATCCAGAGACCTTGAATAAACAATCATCTCTACATTTACAGGGAGCGCTGAAAGCTTCTCTCTAGTATAAGATAAAACTAGAGCACTTAATATAACCCTTACTACAATATGAAATATCTGGTATATTAGGGTATGTCTGTAGTGCCAGTAAGAAACACAAGCCAATGTCAGTATCAACTCTACTTATCATGGTTATTTTATTAGCAGACATTGGTATTTTCTCCTGCGGCAGGTTGAAACTTAAGAAAGAGGAAACCTTGCTACAAATGCATGATATCTCAAAGTTGTGTCAGGTGAAGTTTGTTTAAATGTAAAACGCTGAAGTATTTTTATGTACTCTAGTTTCACAGAAACCACAAGAAGATATAAAACAACAGCAGAAGCTAAATGTTGAGTTATAGTCTTAGAAAATCATGATTACTTATCCTTCTCCCCCAAGAAGAACCCTGATTTTTATATTAATTTATGGATAGTTTTCACACTTCACAAGGCTAAATAAAATAAAAGCCATACCTGCAGTCAATTCTAACTAAATCAGCCCTTAAAATTTTGTTTTACAATGCTGTTGAAGTGATTGTTATTAATTACATCCTTCAGAAAAGCAATCTACATGTGGAATAGATGGCTTTTCTGAAAGCCTCCTACTGGGCTCTGGGCTTTTCTGATTGAGCTACAACTAGTATATCACACATTGCTTGGAAAGAAGCAGAGACTCCTGAGTTCACTRCTGCAGCTAATCAAGTCAGATTGTTTGTGGGGAGAGCCAGTGGTACCTTTACTTACTGCAGCTCATTGACATGACATTGTCATCAGCTCAAGTCCCGACAGCAGGTGTCCTCACGACAGACAGTCCTCTCTTTCATAGCCAGGCTCAAATCAGGCTGTCCTACTGCCTATGTGAAACATCTGGCCTTCCTGGAATTCCAAGTACCCAGAGTACATCTCCTATTTTTGTGCTACAAAACTATCTTGTCCTTTCCATTTCCACTTCCACATAGTTATTCTGAGACTGATAAGCCTCTCAAAAAAAAAAAAAAAAAAAAAAAAAAAAAAAAAAAAANAAAGAAAAAAAGAAAAAAGGTGTCATGAATGGACTATATGTCATTTAAATGGGAGCCATAACAAAATGCCATGAAGAGAACAGATGAAATCATATTTGTTTGCAATAATTTAAGAAACAATAACACTGTAAATCTTTAGATGATTAAAATGTTCTAGCACTTCTTTAAAGTATGCAAATATCCTTTTAGAGATTCTTCATTACTGTCTATTGCCAAAAATATAGTTACCAGCATACAAAGGCACAATACTGCACTCAGACTATAGTACTGCATTAGTATCCATATTGTCTGCCCCAAACAGTCGTTGGATGTTGAGTATCTGTAGAAACCTRAGGGATGAGTTTCTAGGTGACACTTAAGGTCCTGCTTCTGCAGTGAACTTTGTTCAATACTGTAATCAAGACGGGGTGGGTCTACAGATGTGTCATATGCTGGCAGGTGGATCTTAAATAGCCCTGGTAATCAGGTCTACGTTACTAGTTACTCATTACCAGATTATACTTTAAACGGAGTTTTCAAAACTACAAAAGTTATAGTAGCAGAACCAGAACTATGAGTAAGACAAGCTCCTGTTTTAGCACTGTTTTATGCTTCACATGTCTTAGCCATGCATATTTTAGATATCTTTTTGGAGACCTATATGACAAGCTACAGATGTCTGTTCTGAGACCAGTGGCACTAACATTGTGTTTCAGGAACCTAATTTTCTTTTCTTCCACATCTTTTGGGAACCTTTCCTTCTTGTCAACCTTTCTCCAAGTGGTCTTAAAGAAAGCAAATTGAGTAAAAAACAATGTAAATTGTATGTCAGGAATTATTAGAAAAGAAATGAAGTGCAAAACATAGAAATGACTGTGTCATTGAATAAATTTCTGGTTTACCTGCTACTTAAATACAGTGTATAGTTCTGGTTCCCTGTATTAAGGARGATATAACAGCAGGTTCAAAGGAAAGCTTCAAGAAGGTCATCACAGGTGATCACAAGGGTGGACCTTCTTTCTGCAATAAAATTGCCTTTCTGCAAGTAATGATTTCTTCTACAACATACAGTTATGATTTGAAACTCCTTGCCACTCAGTTTGGAAAGCTGAAACTTTAAACAAGTTTAAGGGAAGACTGCCTATCTTCAAGGAATAAAACCCAAATGGAGTTACTGGATACACAGAAATAATATATGACTCAGCCCAACACAGCTGGTCTTGCATGCAGCCTCTTCATCTACTGTCATCATTGTGTTTGCACTGCAGCTTTTCAAAACAGATGTTTGCAGCTTAGTCGCTGCTGGTAGAAGATTGATAAGRTCCTTTTCTCTGGGCTGCTGCAATGGGGGGCTGATTATTGCATTACAGTAAGGTTATCTTAACCTAGGATTRCTTCTTAGGAAGTTCACAATTCCCCTACAAACACAGACTTTGGCACTCATTCCTTCAATTTTATTGGTAGTTACGTGCTTCAATTGCAAGAATCTGTCTAGGAGGAAAACAAARTAAGTCAGTCAAAACATGCTAGATTATACTGATCAGGACATGAACAATGTTTTCACTTCAGCAGAGTGGGGTCTTGGATTCATAGTCCTATTTAGCCCRTTCCAATTCTAGAGTGTGATTTCACTGAGCTCTCAGTATTATGTAAAATTGATCATTCCATCCAGCACCGAATAGGTAATTTCTCTAATCACATATTTTAGTAGAAAAACATACACTAGCTCATGAATATGCCAGCTTAATGATGAAGTTTTTTCTTTTGAATAAAATAGGCTTTTTGTAAAATGAGGAGTGATAATATATGTCTTTTCAATGTCAATGTCTTATTCCATCCTATCAAAATAATGCAGCTAAATAAGAATAGAAATGCAAATTCTGTAACCTACTGGACAGTGCTTATTTTACAATGCATGTAGAGGTGGAAGGRAAATGGAACTTGGGGTAGCACTAGATGAAAATATCAGAGATCACTGGTCAAAAGTCACTAACAAAATCAATTTATGAGAAAAACTGATTTTACAATGTCTCCCCAGTACACAGAGGCAGGAAGTACACCACATAGGAAAATGGTGAGGGAGTGATACACCTCTTAAAGGTCCTGTTCTTAAAGAAGACAACAGACTCCCTTCAGAAGAGAAATCAAAAATTGGACGTATGGTGTAGCCTTAGTATGCTAAGTTATATACTTGTATACTTGTACAGGTACGTGTTATACATATGACTGTGAAACAGAGATTTTCACAAACAGAAATATGAGCCAGGTTTCCAGAGAGTAGTTCTGCTTCAAGAGTCAAAGACATGCTATTGCTTGCAATTTCCCTTCAAAGCTATTATCAGAAGACAACAGCACAATATTAAACTGAATTCTTAAACTAAAAAGTTACTCATCCCTGACAAAGAAGTGGTCAGACAACACATAACTGCATCAGCTAGTGATCCTGCCATGATTCTCACCTTTGAAGAGACATTTAAAATATCTGCGTACGTTTTTATAATGGCAATAAAGTTCAGTTTTGATAGAAAATGAAWCTTTTAGAATAGTAGCTGCTTTCAGCATAACAATAAGTATTGTTACATGAAATACAATCAGTTTTGTAAGTTTGAGAGACATTGTCAATAGATTTGAAAAATGGTACCTTTGCAATTTCCAGATGTTTTTCCTGTCTAGCTACTGGATCAGTATCAGTAAGTCTACATTCCTCCAAYGGCAACAGGGAATTTAAGTTGGAAAATGCCATATATATCATATAAAGAATTTTTYGAAATATATATTTCAGTAAAGGTCTTTTCTTTGCAGGCTAACTGGGGGAGTAATATACATGATTTGGGTTGTGTTCTTGACTGAGACTAGATGATGGCTGTGACTTATGTTATATGAGCCAAGGGCTTCACCTGAGCTTATCTTTGCAATGGCATGGTCCTTGCTATTAACAGAAAGGAATAGTGAGATCTCTTGTATATTTTTGCTTTCTAAAACTATCTATTACATCACTTTGTAGCATGGATTCATTTTACAATTGTAAAAAAAGTAAGGCATATGCACACAGTTATAATATCAGAAAATGATTAAACAGTGGTTATCTTCATATTCAAATGCTTCYTCATTTTGACTTTATTGCATGTAAGGTTTACAGAACCTGTCTTCCTATATTCCCTCTATCAATAATAATGAGTGTGTTTTTTAAATAACTTAACAGCTCAGATGTAGCCCTTGATCAGACCAAAGCAGAATGAGAACACTGTAATTTCAAGAGCTGTCTGTTTAAGCAAGATTCCAGCTACTTGATAATGAATGCAGTTCACTCGTATTAAAATCAAATGTAATTTTATCACTGCTGRTATTACTTGCAAAATTCTCATCAAACTAATGTCAAATATTTTTGAAAGGCATTCTAGTTTCAAAAGAGGCTACTGTTAAGATTCTGTTACCACAGTTTTTCCCTTCATTTATCCCAGATTTTTATTTTCCTTTGCTCAAACTGATGCTTCTTTTTTCCTTAGTTTCCATCCTGCAAAGGGATGCTTTCTTGGAGATTTTTACAAGTATCTATGGGAGCTGCAGGAGAGGGAAGAAAGGTTTGTGGGGAACTTGAAAAGAAACCAAGAATATTTTTATTTCAGGTTGACTTGAGCTGATTGATTTATTTTTAGTTTTATTTTTGTTTCTATGCAAGTTAGAATAAATGGATGCTGACTGTTATTTTATTTTACCTGAAGTTCTTATTTTATTTTTTGTATAGTTATTTTGTGTACAAATAGACTGTGCATGTAAGTAACAGCTTTTATGAGCAATAAGCAAAATTTGAGAATACACAATGCCATTAAACACTCTCAGTTCCAGTTCTGTCTGCAATGCTTCATTATTCTTTGTGTACAATTATTATTGTGCATTTATATTAACAGTTGATGAATTATAAGTGCAAATCTGTTCTTTTTCCTCTTAAATTTGGAGCCATAAAGAGCAAAATAGGAAAGTTTCTGCCTTTAATGTTTTCAAAGTTTTTGTTTTTGTTTTTTGTTTGTTTTTGCCTGCAAGAGTTAAAGCAGATTTCCTTTCTAAGATAACTAGGGTGATCTTTTGTTTTCAATTCAGAATTTCTAGGCCTTATTTCAGCTATCTTTGGTTCTAACAATCATGTGTATATGACAAGAACCAGTGCAGTAAATAGTTTTTTATCCAAACTCATTAGCAGATTTTTTTCCAGACAGCTACAGCCTGGAAAGCAAATTTAATTTTTTTTACAAGACCATCTAAGAGCAGAAGATTAGGCAGTTAACCCATTCTTCCCAGGATGTTGTCACCCTTTCTCTTTAATCCACATAAATTTTTAGTTTACTCCATTGTTAATACTCTTTGAAACAGGGACACAGATGTGACTGCTGAAAGCAGCTTAGTTCAGATTCCTTATTCAAACTGCTTCTTATTATAGTTAAACCTCACTTAATAACATGAATATACTTTCCAACCATAGAAAGTTGGAAAGTATATTCACTTTACTCATATATTCATATTCATATATGAAATAGTATATTCATATTTACTCATATACTGCTCCCTACTATGAGGTTTCTAATAGCAAACAATGGTTCCTGGTTAAGCCTCAAAGTTCAGTTTGACAAAATTATAAACGGGTTGATACGATTACAGACAGTGGTCATTGAAGTTAATGTGTCCCTAAGAGGTTACGTTTCACTGCCTAGCTGAGCCAGGAGAGGAGACCTTGTATTTGCATCTTCATGTGTGAAGGGAAACAAGTTTGTTTATAAGCAGGTCCGTATTGCTGTGAATCTACAGCRAGCTAAGAAGTATACTGGAGGGGTTGCTGTGGTTCAAACGATGGAGAGTAATGTTCAGTTGAGGGGCAATAGTTTCCTGTAGTCRTATGAGGTTTCCTTTGATCTTTTAACATAGATATATATATTTTCATTTCATTCTCTCTGACATTTCTACACTCCAGTTATGCAATAAATACATCAAAGTGATCTTGTTCTGTGAGAATTTTCCTAATCAAAAACTATGGGGCCATTTTCTAATCTAATATTTTCACTCTGAAGATATGATTCCCACACAGGAGTATCCTATTCTACATTATAACATATGAGAAGACACCTATTCCAACAGCCTGAAGAAAATTTTCCTAAGGATAGTTTACGAGACCATATTTGGGGTCCAGAAGAGTGGCTCACTAAATGACAATGAGCAGTGACCCCATGTAGCTGTTTACCTGAACATAAATTGAAAGCTAGRTTCAGGCACCTTTTTTTTCGTACAAATATTGTTAAGAACTCAAGTTTGAGACTTTGATTCCCCCTTTCAAAGCTCACTTTCTTTAAGCATGTTCTTTCATACAGACGATTTTCCTCATTTGTTAAATGAACTGATCCCAAAGCTGCGATGTCTTCAGCCTGCTTGGTAACATAACTTAACATCATTTTGTCTATTTGCAGTAAACAGCCCTGAAATTGCTTTTTCCTGTAATTATATTTATATCTTGGCAAGACTCTAGAAGTAGCCATTTGAAGATTAAAGGTTTCAGCTTCCTGAGAAATTATTGTTGATTTGTCCTTTAATCATGCTCTTTCTACAGAGACTGCAATCTTACAACCATTTTGGCATAACAAGCTGTGAAAATGGAAGACGTTTCCAAACAATCAGCACATTTGTTTTTCCCTTTTCCAGAGTCAGTATTTCTAAAGTCCATGAGAATCCTTGTGGAATTTGAGAAGTRTTATTAGCCAAAAAACAAACGCCACCCGTGTGAGTGAAGACATGCCATAGTTGTGCCAAAACTGGTGCAGTTCTACAGCTGTAGTGACTAGCTAAGCCTGGCCAGCCTTTATGTTCCCTGGTTACAATGGAGCAGAAGGACGTGAGGCATCACAGGGTCACCCACAGGATGAGACAAAATAGTAGATAGAAATATTTGGGAAAAAAATGGCAGAATAACAAGTATAATTGAAAAACATAGTTTATTTTTTGCAGAGATGAAAGAGCTGCTGAGGAAGTGACTACACAGTAATTCTACTTATATTCTTGGCCTGATGAAGAGTTTTCACTTGGTTTGGTTTGAGCTTATCATTCTTCCTGCTTCTACTGAATATCCCTGCGTACTGCTTACTCACTTGGAAACAGTATTTATATGCCCATTAGCAGCTGTCCAAATAAAGAGCAAGAACAATAATTTAATTAAAACATTGTGTTTTGCCACATTGCCTGCTGATAGTTGCTGTATTGAGGTGGGTGAATAGCTTCCCTCTGTTCAACTTGAAAGGACTTGAAAAATTTAGAAGAGCAAAAATCATCAACTCCCACCAAAGCTTGTTAAATTGAATATGATAATTTTTGCGAAAGTCTCATTAACTGAGGGCAAGAATGTTCAAGTTTAGATTATTTCATTTCATAATGCCATGATCCTGTAATAAAAGTCTTAATCTTCAGATAAAACTAATCATAAATTTCAGAAAAAAAGGTTTCATGTTGTCTTAACGCTGCACTGAGCTGCATATCTGAAATAAAACCCATGAATGTAGCTTTATGTTTGAGAATTTGTCTGTTAACATCTGATATTGCGCCAGACCTCTGGTTTTGTGCGATCAGCCTTGACAAGGAGGTAATGGAAAGTAATGACTGGAAAGGTTCATTGATATCTATATGAATAATAACAGCCTGGCATTTTTGAATACTAATATGTTTTATTGGAAATATTTTAAAGTATGCTTATAGAGTTGGGCTTTAGATAAAGATAACAGGTCAGCTTCTTCAGATACAGCCTGAAAATATCTAGGAAAGAACTAACCAGAATTCTCCAGAAATATCAATCTAGACTCAACCACACAAACATGAATGAGAGCTCCAATTCTCAAAGGAGTTCTCACCTGTACAACAGGTGAGTTTTGTACTTGTATGAGATTATGGAAGGCTAATTTCACAGCAATGACCTTAGGACCCAGAACTGACGAGATTTTCACAAGAGACCTGAAATCAACACAGCCTTAAACCTTCTCAAAACTAATCAAATGATGTACTGAGGCTGCTGCATGAAAACTAGTCAGTGAAGCAAAGAACTGGAAATGACTGAGACATTAACTGCAAACACCCTCACGTGCATCTGTGCTTGCTTTGTTGAAGGCTCCAATTTCCTTGTATCAGTTTCTTGTTTAAGACCTGTATGCTCAGTTTCAGGAAAATGCTTTAAAAACTAAAAATCTATATTTGACATATATCTAATGTCTCTGAAATTCCATATAGAAAAAGATTTTAATTATCACTGAAATAAATATATACCTCAAAATATATTTCAAAAACAGCTCCAATTTGTCTTAAGGAATTTGAGTTAAGTTCATTTTTATTATCACTCCTTCAGTATTTAGATTTGATCATATTAACAGTATGCAAAATGAGATACAGTGACTGTAGCCTGTTGGCCCAGTAAATGTAGGATGGAAAGCAGATACAGGATCATGATCAAAGGTTGCATTTAAGTATCATTTATGTGCTTTTAGTTGGTTGATTTCATCCAGCATAGACTGTGGCCCTGACAGTAACTGTGATGGCAGTGTCGCTAAAGGAGATGAAACTTCCTAGAATAAGTAGAGAAATGATTTTGCATGGCTCAATAATGATAGAAATAAGCATCATGAGCTGTAGTTTATGAAGTAGAAGTTTCTCTGCTACTTATAATGGACTGTCAGATATAAGACAGCATGTGARTGGATTGGACTATTAAAATAATTCTAGTATAGCTTGTGAGAATAAAATTACGGAAACATTTTGTATTTCTAAGAAGTATAAAAATGCCAAAAAAGAAGAAGCAAACTGAGGCCTGAAAAAGAAGTAGCAGCATACTGTAGTGTTACCCACAGACACTCAAATGGATCATTTAACAGTGGCCTTACGTTCTGAGGTCTACCCATTGCTGAAAAGATGTGTCTTGTTAGGACAAGAGCTTCCTGTCTTGCCAATAATGTGTAAACACTTCTTCATTGAACTGGACATGTTTTCAGACTGCAACTTAGTTGAAAAGGACATAATTTCCTCCCTAGTCGCTGATGCTTTAAATCCATACAAATTTCAAAATGTTTCCACATTTCTTCATCACTACCCAGTTGGAAGTGTAATAACCCATTCTTTGCTTGATGAGTTTCAGAATGGTAATGAAGCAGCACTGGAACACTGAAAATATAAAATGTGCTCAACAGTCAAGTGATTTAAACATTGACAATGTGTCATAATTTGTGGATGATAACTCTACTGCTAAATTTAGGAGACATAACTCAATCCACAAATTAATGGGAAATGAGAATAAATACACTTTCAGTTAATTATCCAGTTCATACACTACATAACATGGAAAAGTAAGTTTTAGGTGAGCCATCATTTAATCTTGCGACATGAGTCAGTAATCATTATTATTCATTTGACAGAAAGTTTTAGAATTATAGGAGATATTTCTTTTTGTCAAATGTGAGTATAGGGAAATGGTCAGGTGTGTCACCATAAGATAGCTTTCTCAACATTCTCCACTGTTAAAACATTATTTAAGTATAGGAATTACTTTAGTTACAGTAAGGAGAATTGTCTAACTGTGGTTTTTGTGGTAAGTATGATGAAGACAGGAACGCTGGAGAGATGGATTTCRTATGTTAATGTTGGTTAACTAAACCAACTTAACATATTGAGTTAGGCTGTCCAAAATAGGGAAATAGTAATCATTACTGAAAGATGAAAAAGATGAAGTATGAACTGTTAACTTAAAAACCGTGTACTCAGAGGTCTAAGAGAATGTACACATATACTCTATGAGTCTTGTATTAGGTCTCACAATCTCTCTTCAAATTCTAATTCTCTAAATTTCTTAAAACCCATAGAATTTATAATGCCTATTTCTACCTTAGGTGTAGCAGAGGAAATAATATTTTTCTTGTGTAAATAGACCTGGATAGACCAGAGAAACCTATTATTTACTGTTATCAAATATAATCTTCAAATTCAAGTTAATTCTGATTGTATATTAAAAATTTTATTAATTGATTTAAAAACTAGAAAAATACTGCAATATGTAACAAATTATTACTTTGTTAAACAATTTACTGAAGTTTATGACACTAGAATTCTTATTTAAAGCAAATAAAATTGAATACCTGAGAGAGATATATGTGCTCTACTAAGGGAGGTATTGTTATCCTAAAAATTTCCATAAGATGAAGTACTGTCTTTTATTTTCGGTGTGGTCATTCTTTATTTTCTTCTGAAAAAGACCAGCCAAAGCTCATATTGTTGCTGTGTAAGAATATATTCAGCTTTATGATCAGTGTGCAATGATACAGAACAAAGATATAGATTCACTCTGTATTGAGAATTCTGCTAAGCAGTTGCTAATTTATTCAGAAATAAGGTCTAAATCCTTCGTTCTGCTGGTTATTCCATAGAGGTAGACTTGTATACTAAGAAGCAGCCTTGGCTTTGCTGGAGCATGATAGTCTGTCTTTGTGGAGTAACTTGCAGAATCAGCAGAATAATATGCTGACAATAAAATAGCTCTTAACCAACCTTGCAGAATGTGTTAAACTCCATTCTCCAAAATGAGCTGACTGTGTCCGCGAAGGAGTGTATCCCATGTCAGAATTCCCTGCACTAAGGGATATTTAGAAATGCCCTTCAGACGAGAAATTGTTTACACATTGTTTTTACAACAGCTGTAAACAGAAAATCTGTTTACATCTTCTACAAAACAGAAGATACCATTTAGGAAAGATTTTCCATCATCTGAGTAAAGCTACAAAACAAGAACAGGGGGAAATAGTCCATTCCTTTATGTATTCACAGCACTTTGGAAATGTTAGGTGAGATAAGTCTGTTGTACCTCACAGAAGAAAGAGCAGCACATCAGAGGAGCTAAAACAGTCACAAACCAGACAACCCCACAATTTATCTTACTTTTTTCCCCTTATGAGCCTAGTGCAAGTGAGATGAAATTCTTATGAGAAAAGCTAAAAATGAAAATGAGAGACTGAAGCAGAATGGGTGAGGATTTAGCAGAAGACATTTCTGTCATGATCGAATGTTTTTTGTTTTTTTTTTTAAGAGGAAATGCACAAAGAACCATTGCTTTGCCTCTTCTGAAAAAGTTTCATCAGTGATGTAAACCATAGAATTTTAAAAATATGTTCATAGGAAGTGACTATTCAAATCTAAAAGGATTCTGGTTAACTGCTCATTCTTAAGATGGAGTAATTCCCACATTTTATTGTTTGCATTTATTTAAAAGGTCTGAAAAATCAGTGTGAAATCCTGGCTTCACCAAGTTGAACGGCATTCTTCGACTGATCTCAAATATCATCACATTATATATTCTTACCACGCACAAACCACCTAATAATCAGGTTTAGTTAGCATCACTATAAAATTCTCTCTTCTCCCCAGTCCGGTGAATTCCAGGGGGAATATCTTAAACCTTCCAACTGACCAAGTCTTAAACTGCCTATGGCACTTTATGACAAACTGCTGTAGCTCGGCTATTTTGAATGTACTAGACAGTATTTTAGGAATAGAGATAGTCTATTAGTACAAATTAAGCAAGGCACTGCAAGTATTTATGTCAGCAATGCAGTTTTATTTAGTGTCTGGCAAAAATATTGGCTTACTCTGATAATGATTACCAGAAGCAAAATATATGTTCTGTTTAATAGTGTGACATTCAATTAACAGAAAAGAGGCAGAAAGACTGAGTCTACACTTGCTTGTTTTATCATCCATGTGGGCACATGCAGCATTTTCCTTGAACCCAGAGAAATACTCTGCTTTTTTCCCATTATTGAAGACACCACTAAAGCTGGAACTGGACCCTGACTTCTTCCCAGGATCAAAAGCAGAGGTCCTCTAAGATGACAGATCAACATAACGAAAGAAGCCACAACTTAGCTTGCATTTTGGGTTTCATGTATGTAATTATTTGATGTTCTTACCAGAGAACATGATTAGAAGGCATTGAATCTGGGCTTAGAGCATCTTGCCAGTAGGCACAAGGCGTATGCAAACGCCTGACCCTGTGTTCTTCCTTGTCAGCTACCTGGTATATGCAACTCACGTGAGATGTTCCTCTCTTCCCCTTCCCCTCTCCAGTAGTGTCCAGTCCAGGCAGCTGCTCCATTTTTATCACAGTTCTGTCCTCAGTCTGTAAATGTGGAGGCATTCCCCACGCTGCCTGGATCCTGCTTTTCCRCACCTCCTACCACCAGCGCTTTGTGCTGCACCRTTTGTTTCAGTCCTGGGCTGCTGCRGCTGGYATGCTGCAGAGAGGTCAGAGGGAGGGAGCAGCATGTCATGCAACTCACTGCTAGGTGAAGTATTGGCTCTGCTGGTCTGCAAAGTAGAAGTTCAGTCCAGAGCACTTGGGTTTCTCTTAGACTGGCTTGGTCAYCCCTTAGAAAGAACCGTCAGGGAGACTGTGAGTAAATAACCCTTTTCCATGTCCACTTAGGAATCTCATAACTCTTTGATTTCTCCATGTAGGTTCAGCCATAACCTGGCCTACTTTCTGCATAAGGCTAAATCTGCAAAAACTTTCATAGTTGCAGATTTGATTTCTCAGAGACAAAAATTGTTACAGGGTATGTCATYCATCCTAACTGATTCACACTTGCACTGAGAAAAACCTTAGAATTTGCAACATTCGGAGGACTTTTCAAGAACTTTACTAAGGACTGTGATTTTTTTCTTGGAACTCACTTATGCTTGTTTTCTGCTCTGCAAGAATGAAACAATATGAATTGTCCAAAAATTGTACTCTTTCAGTGAGAGAATTATAATCCCTCTGATGAATATATAGACCCCCTCCTCTCTCCAGTAACTCCTATTCTTGCTAGTTCATAGAAAATGACAAGTATGAACTTCAGAACATAGAGTTTGYGTCCTCTGTTCAGGGTGCTCGATGATACTTCTGTTGTTTATCATCTTACTTTGCAATTGATTTCTTACATATTATGATATGTTTAGAGTTCAATCATTGTCAACAAAGCTAACAGACRTTTTTCCATTGCCATTAATAGAAGCTAGCATTGGTTTTTCTCATGTTTATTAATTTACAACAAAAGTTAAGAAAATTTAGTCATTYGAATTGCGTATGAAAATATAAAATAAAAAGTATCTTTGTTACTTCTGTTAGCTAAAGTTGACTGAAAGCTTTCATATGTGGATGAAAAATATATTTCACATTACAGACTGTTTCTGAATCTTGCTTACTATCATCCTGGTGTCATTCAGCAGCAGCCTGGAACAATTCATTTTCTTCGGACAAATGTGATGTGGGAGAGAAGAACTACTGCAGCCTTAAACTGCTACAGCAAGATACAAAACAAATCTCATCATCTATTTATTTTTTTCACAGTAAGATACATAAATTTGTTCTAGCACAATACCTATCCATTTCACCAGTTCTCCAGCACGTCGGTTAACCACAGACAATTATTCTCAGACATTTTTGTCGCTAGAATTGTATGCCAAATTATTAAGAAGAGTTCTAATTATGCAGGCCTACTCCWTGTCTCAATTCTGCAGCTCATTATAGTGCACTCATTATTTGATGGAAGTGAATCATTATATTGGTGGTCAATGTTTTAGAAAGAATAGTTTCACATTCTTCAAACATATTGCACACAAAAATGGACATCTGCTTAGGGCAGCAATTAATGAAGACATAAAATGCACAAATGAACAAGTGCCTTTATCTTCTAAGTAGCTGACCTTTGAATTTTCCATCTTTATTGTGCGCAGTTAAATAGAGACCAGTTGTAGAAACCTTTATCTAACATCTGCTGGTGATAATAGAAAACCTACCTTATAACATCTAGATTGGCAAATTCTGTGGTTTCTTTCCATCTTTTTAAGTGTAAAGCTGAATCTGTTCTTCATTATGAATGTTTCACAGGCATGAAGTCCTGTAGCAAAATTAATTTCAACAGGCATTAGGGGCACATTTTGATTCTGTTTACGGGGTGCCATAATGAACTGAAGTACTAGACAGATTCAAACCACAGTATGTTCTCCATTTTACTGTTACTGCTCATGGGGCTGAGCACTCTTATAAGTGCTAGGAAAAATCTAACTCTCAGAGAAAGAAAACAAATTTAGTTATTAACTGCTTGCAAGTTATACTATTTATTCTCTAATAATACAAAAATTTAAAACCGAATTATTTAACTAAGCAAAAAAAAACTCTTTTACGCAAACACAAAATTAACCACTGAAACTTATTGAACTCATATAGTAGCAATAATTTAATTATCATTTCAAAAATATTAAATCAATACAAATGTCTTGTGTTGCTCCAGGCTGACATAAAATCTAAATATCAGTCTGAAATTTCATCATTTTAAATAATTATTTGAACAAATAAGGTGCTTCATCAGAAACTTGAGGTCTTGGCCATGTAAATTTCCCGTAGTATACTGACCTAACCTCTTGTCCCAATGTTTTATCTGTCTAGCCATGGTCATGCTCGAAGGCTGAGATCCCAAAGTCCAATTACAATTAGCAAACTCAGTCCACCAGCTGGTACCTAGTGATTTTGGGCCGTATGTGGTCTTCATGATTAYTTAAAAGTCTTATTTACAGCTCTATGAGCTTACTTAAAGGTCTTAAACTTGTCTTCACAGTGAGCCAGTGAATCTCCTGATTGATGCTTGATGGCATGATGTCTTTGTTGTTTTTTGTGGTGATTATGACTCAAGAATTTGTGTACACGTTTTGTATGGCCAAAATATTTTAGATAAAGCACGTCTTCTTTGCTGTTTGTTCATTTCTCTTTGTCTGAATCTAAAAGATCATGAAAACAGTCAAAGAGATCAGTTTATTTTTCTTTGATACCAAATGATTTCATTGAAGCACTTCTTAAATGAAACTAAAAACTAAGAGAAATCACAATATGGATGGAACAGCTTGAAATATGAGAACTAGTCTCTGTGTGGTTATACTATGAAATGGTGAGAACAGCAGGTCTGAATAAACATGTATGCAATGTCTGACCTTAAATGTGCCTAGCACTGTTAGGAAAATAGAAATAAATTAGTTTCTCACTTTTTGTTGTCATCTGATATGCAACAAAAGTGAATCAACTTTCACTTTTTGGATAATTTTTAGTTTATTATCACTTGATAATGAAGAACTCTAGTGAGAGAGTATGATCATCATGGCATTAACAATAGTTGTACAGAGAAGTTTATTTGAAACTAAACTTTGCTAGAGATTACTTCTTTTGGATAGTGCTTTATTTAATTAGAGCTAAAACTATTTTATTTCAAAAAAAAAAAAAAAAACCCAGTTGGCTATCAACTGATGTACAGTCATACAGAGTAGCACAGAACTGAATATTTTACACTGAGAAAAAAGCTTGATTGCAAGCCTTAAGTGATAAYTCTTTAAACTTCTGTGGGAGGAAGTGTAGAGAATGTGCATGCAAGAATCCCCTAGGGATTGGTGTGACATTGGTGTCTGCTACGATGTAGAGTCAGGAAAAATCAGCAAWACCTTTCTAATGGGCTAAAGTTCTTCAGCAAAATTCTCAAAGTTATTAACTAAGGGCAGCATAAGTAAAGATATATACTGTTAATATAAATCATACCCAACATTTTTTTACATTACACCATATGTCAGATTGGGAACAAGCATATTTTTTAAATGATAAATTAAAAAAAATAGCATTCAGCTGTTGGCCTTACACATCCCAAGCTAAACTGTTGGGTTTCAACTACTTAAAATCACTTTACTGTGATTAAAAACATATTGTTTGGCTTATTTTTTCTCCTGGCTATTTATTTTTCCTTCCTCTCTGCTGCTTGAATTGTAGGGTTTTACCCATGAGAGCAAAAAGAACAGATTTAATCCTCTCCTGTGGATGAGAATCAAGAATACCTGTATTGAAAACAAATGTAAACATAGCCTGCATGAGAGGGCATCATTACCAGAGTAAAGGCAGGATGGGAGTTGTAGAGGGAATAGGATTCTCTTCTATTCAAGTTGAGGAATCATAAGAGAATAAAACAATGAATTTTAATGGGACACTCAAATAGGAGTTCTAAGGAGAAGAAGAGGTCTCGGTATGTGGTACCTTTGTTGATGTTAGGAAAAGAATTCCCAATATTTCTTTATTGATGATAGGAGAAAACACACCAGATCCTTCCTCGTCATGGAGATAAGTCAGATTCCAGACTGTGATGGTAAAGCACCAAGCTGACTGACATGTACCCCCGATCAGCCCCACTCATGTGTTTTACTACCCTTTATAAAGCCTTTTTCACATTCCAGTTTCTTCTTTATTACCCTCATCTCCTCCCACATCAATCGTCTGGTCCCATTTACTCTTTCCTCAATGGTCTCAGTCTTGCTGATTTATTTCTTATTAATGATATGACACTTATTTTATTAATGATGTGGTTGCCTTGGTAATTTTCTCTTGGTTAGTAAAGTAATGCTCCATTTTTTTAAACATATTGTTTCTCATTTCTGCTATTTCTCATGGTATGGTCATGTTTAGCCACTGGTCAGAGCTGACCAGTAGCACTGTCCTTCGGTATCTGTATTGCCTTGTATTTTCTCCTGCTGTTTCCTTGTTAATGTAGCCAAAGGTCAGGTTAAGCCATTTGTCTGCATAGCTCAGCATAAGGAGCGCTCTACAGACAACACTTGCATGTTTGACTTTTAATCTTCATTGGATGAAACACTAGGATCAAGAACCAGAACCCATGATACTATTGTCACAAAAAATGTTGCCTTTGGCTTTTGATAGTTCTTTATGGGAAATAAAGTAAATAAAGGCACGAATCTGCACGTAAGGATTTTTGCACTACTTTCTGATCAGCTCCGTACCTTTCCTGGAGGGCCTGAACTTCTTCTCTTAAAGTTCAGAGACTAAAAAGTCTCAGTGTCATAAAACTAGCAGCTGGTTGGCACTGCTCCTTAAGCCACTTTTGAATACTGATTTTAAATTACCCTAAAAAATTACAGGTTTTTGACCAGTTCCATCAACCTTTCACATAAAAGTCTCTTCTTTTAGGATGTCACTCTGCTGAAGCATCAGCGTTCTTTCTGTGGACTACTAATGGGTGGAGTCCTGCAAGGAAAACTCTGTTTTCTGCTTTAGTTTTTAACTTGCTCACAATTCTCCAGAAAAAAAAAATCTATTCAGTTGCAATCTGGAAACATGTTATTTTATGTATTTTCGCCACAGAGATGGAGGAAGAAGGAAGGAAACCTTTCTGTTTCTTATAGTGGGAGAAGTGCTTAGTGCTTGTGTTGCAGAATAACAGAAAAGATGTAAAACAACCATGACCCTAAGAAGCAATGTCTTTTATCAAAAGGGAGAGATTTGAACGGCCATCTAACAGYGATAAAGGCTTGTTTTCCTCTTTTATTTATAACCCTCCCAATTTTTAAGAAGGGGGTGACACTGCACATTGACAGATACGGATTGGATAAAAGAGACTACTGACAGAGCAAAACTGGCATAGCCTTAGAGGAATAGTACTATGCTATCAATTTATATTTTTTATGTTAAGTGACTATACCATAATTAACAGTAAGTGTTTGAGACAAAAAAAAAAAAAAAAAAAAAAAAAAAAAAAGATAGAACCTTCATTTTCATTTACAGATGATCCTCAAGGAAAAGGAATAAAACTAAACATAAGCATTTGACAGAACTTTTGTTATTGACCAAGGCTTTCAATAAAACAGACAGGACCAAATTCCTCATTTTCCTCTAGTTCTTSATGATCTCTACTTCTTCTAGTTGTTGGACAGAGTTTCATAGTCTAAATATGCATTGTTCCATTGATTTCAGCAGATAAATATCAATTTATATTCACTGAAATCCAGTATGTTATGTTTGCAAGGAATATAAATCAGAGCAGAATTTGAGCCATTGATTTTCCTCCCACTTCCTTGTCCGTGCCTTGTGCTTTGCACTGCTTTCTATTTTCTCATCAGCTCTTCAAGGTATGATTATTGAAAGCAATTTTACTCACTCTTGTCCAGAGGTATAACCACTTCTAAACAAGTACCTCTTTAAACAATTCATTTAACATTTTTTTTCCAATTAATGAAATAATGAACAATAAATTTGAATAATGAAGAATGAAAAATGCTGAGTTGGGGTCACTGTGTAAGAAGTTCCTTCTATTTAGGCTATTACATTTTAGATAGTGGTKCTGTAATTTAAATACATATAGATAAAAAAACATAATTTATAACAACTTTGATGTTCTAAATAATGATTATGGATTTTATGAGCCCTCGACTAAGTTTAGTTTTTATTTCTAATCTGTAYGAATGACCTGCCATCTCTATGTATCAAATCATTAGTGGAGATTTATACAGATAATATAGTGATTTATTATRGTGCTCTAAGATCTCTGAGTGTACTTGATGCCCTGATTTCAGGCATGAATGGTATCAATGATTTGTTTGACCTAAATAATTTATCACTAGAAGAAAAATAGAGATTGACAAACTGAGCACTGTCCTGTGAATAAATTAATCCGCTACTGATATATTGGAAAAAGTCTCCATTAACATTTTTTTTGCAATAGAACAATCTATAAAATAAATTCAATAAATAATATATGTTATTCAACACATATGAAAATGAGTCATTTTTATCAGCAAAAATAACAAGTATTCAACATATATTGTATATTATGTATTTCTATTAAACCAATAAAATGCTGATCAGCGCTTAAGTTCAGATGGATTAATTTCTTCAGCCAACTGYAAAGTCATGTTTTCCGTGGTTTCAGTTTGTATCAGTGTTTACAATGTCTTTAACTTCTCTTTGCAGAAAATAGTCAATGAAATGTGATCCAATCCTATACTTCTTAATCAAACAAAATTTTTGTGGACATCAAATACTTACCCTCTCTGGAAAAAGACTGAAGGTTTGATTCACTGATGTATAAATTAATCTTCTATGTGTTTTCTTAATATTGCAAAATTGGTAACTTCCCTCAAGAAGAGAAACTTTGCATATTCATACCTTTGTAGAAAAAGCCTTAGTATTGAATGTTTTACCTTAATATAKTCTTTTAATTACCTCTTAAGAATTTCAGAGCTTAAAGGTATACATTGCTAATTTAACTTGACATTTTAGAATAAAAAACC